>NW_027590739.1:157500-170000 GCF_964213995.1 Mustelus asterias
GAAGCTCTGAATGGAAACTGCTTCCAATTATTCCCCAATACAATTGTTCACACTTTACTGTGAACTACATTCCACTGACATTCCCAAAGCAGCCACAGAAAAGTGACTGGTTATTTTAAACATTGAAACTGAACTATATTAACTTACGGTTCACTCACATTGTACAGAAATGTTGACCCTGTGGGATGACAGTTTGGGAGTAACATTGCAACATTAAGGTCCCCTGCGTATTGTGTTTGACAACATTTGCAGCATTTCCAAAATATCAGCGACATTGCTGTGTGTATTGTGTGAATACAGCTGTGAAATATCCACACATATTGAACTCCCACTGCTGCTGCCTTTTCATCATTTATAAACACACAAACTAGAAGCAGGAGGAGGCCATTCGGCCCTTCCAGCCTGCTCCAACATTCATTATGATCATGGCTGATCATCAAATTCAACATCCTGATCCCACTTTAGCCCCAAGAGCTCCATCCAATTGCTGGATAAAATTAGATCCCTGTTTGTTCCCACATTGAAGCGATCGAAGAGTGGATTCATCAAGTGTTTCGATGCAGAGAAAACCTTCCTCTACACTGTCCCCACCAAACACACTCAGGACAGATACAGCACGGGGTTAGATACAGAGTAAAGCTCGCTGTACACTGTCCCCATCAAACACTCCCAGGACAGATACAGCACGGGGTTACATACAGAGTAAAGCTCCCTCTACACTGTCCCCATCAAACACTCCCAGGACAGACACAGCAAAGAGTTCGATACAGAGTAAAGCTCCCTCTACACTATCCCCATCAAACACTCCCAGGACAGATACAGCACGGGGTTCGATACAGAGTAAAGCTCCCTCTACACTGTCCCCATCAAACACTAACAGGACAGGTACAGCACGGGGTTAGATGCAGAGTAAAGCTCCCACTACACTGTCCCCATCAAACACTCCCAAGACAGGTACAGCACGGGGTTCGATACAGAGTAAAGCTCCCTCTACACTGTCCCCATCAAACACTCCCAGGACAGGTACAGCACGGGGTTAGATACAGAGTAAACCTCCCACTACACTGTCCCCATCAAACACTCCCAAGACAGGTACAGCAAGCACAACACGGGGTTAGGTACAGAATAAAGGTTCCTCTACACTGTCCCCATCAAACACTCCCAGAACAGGTACAGCATGGGGTTAGATACAGAGTAAAGCTCACTGTACAGTCCCCATCAAACAGTCCCAGAACAGATACAGCACGGGGTTAGATATAGAGTAAAACTCCCTCTACACTATCCCCATCAAACACTCCCAGGACATGTAGAGCACGGGTTGAGATAGAGAGTAAACCTCCCTCTACACTGTCCCCATCCAACACACCCAGGACAGGTACAGCACGGGGTTAGATACAGAGTAAAGCTCCCTCTACAATATCCCCATCAGACAAACCAAGGACAGGTACAGCACGGGATTAGATAGAGAGGAAAGCTCCCTCAACACTGTCCCCATGAAACACTCCCAGGACAGGTACAGCATGGGGTTAGATACAGAGTAGATCTCCCTCTCCACTGTCCCCATCAAACACTCCCAGGACATGTACAGCACGGGTTAAGATACAGAGTGAAGCTCCCTCGACAATGTCCCCATCAAACACACCCAGGACAGGTACAGCACGTGTTTAGATACAGAGTGAAGCTCCCTCTACACTGTCCCCCATCAAACACTCCCAGGACAGGTACAGCACGGGGTTAGATACAGAGTAAAGCTCCCTCTACACTGTCCCCATCAAACACACCCAGGACAGGTACAGCACAGGTTTAGATACAGAGTGAAGCTCCCTATACACTGTCCCCATCAAATAATCCAATGACAGATACAGCATGGTGCTAGATTAAAGGAAAAGCTGCCTCCACATTGTGCACATCAAACACACCCAGGACAGGTACAGCACGGGAGAGAAAGTGTGTGTGAGAGAGAGTGTGTGTGTGAGAGAGAGAGTGTGTGTGAGAGAGTGTGTGCGAGAGAGAGAGTGCGAGAGAGAGAGCGTGTGTGTGAGAGAGAGCGTGTACAAGAGAGAGCGAGCGCGTGAGAGAGTGCGTGTGTGTGTATGAGACAGTGTGTGTGCGAGAGAGAGTGTGTGTGCGAGAGAGAGTCTGTGTGTGAGAGAGAGTCTGTGTGTGAGAGAGAGTGTGTGTGTGAGAGAGAGTGTGTGTGTGAGAGAGAGTGTGTGTGTGAGAGGGAGTGTGTGTGTGAGAGGGAGTGTGTGTGTGAGAGGGAGTGTGTGTGTGAGAGGGAGTGTGTGTGTGAGAGGGAGTGTGTGTGTGAGAGGGAGTGTGTGTGTGAGAGGGAGTGTGTGTGTGAGAGAGAGTGTGTGTGTTTGAGAGAGAGTGTATGTGTGAGAGAGAGAGTGTATGTGTGAGAGAGAAAGTGTGTGTGACAGAGCGAAAGAGCATGTGTGTGAGAGAGAGAGTGCGTAAGAGATAGTGTATGTGTGTGTGAGAGACAGAGAGAGCATGTGTGTGTGTCTGAGAGTGTGTAAGGAGAGCGTGTGTGTGACCTGATCTTCCTCTACAGTCTATCAGTAACTGAAACACGGGATTAGATGCAAAGTAAAGCTCCCTCGACACTGATCCCATCAAACACTCCCAGGAAAGGTACAGGTACAGCACAGAGTTCGATACAGAGTAAAGCTCTCTCTACACTGTTCCCATCAAACGCTCCCAGGACAGATACAGCACGGGGTTAGATACAGAGTAAAGCTCTCTCTACACTGTTCCCATCAAACGCTCCCAGGACAGATACAGCACGGGGTTAGATACAGAGTAAAGCTCCCTCTACACTGTTCCCATCAAACACTCCCAGGACAGATACAGGAAGTGGTTAGATACAGAGTAAATCTCCCACTTCACTGTCCCATCAAACACTCCCAGGACAGATACAGCACGGGGTTAGATACAGAGAAAAGGTCCCTCTACGCTGTCCCCATCAAACACTCCCAGGACAGATACAGCACGGGGTTAGATATAGAGTAAAGCTCCCTCTACACTGTCCCATCAAACACTCCCAGGCCAGGTACAGCACGGGGTTAGATACAGAGTAAAGCTCCCTCTACACTGTCCCCCATCAAACAGTCCCAGGACAGGTACAGCATGGGTTTAGATACAGAGTGAAGCTCCCTATACACTGTCCCCATCAAACACACCCAGGACAGGTACAGCACGGGGTTAGATACAGAGTGAAGCTCCCTATACACTGTCCCCATCAAATAATCCAATGACAGATACAGCATGGTGCTAGATTTAAGGAAAAGCTGCCTCCACATTGTGCACATCAAACACACCCAGGACAGGTACAGCACGGGGTTAGATACAGCTCAAATCTTCCTCTACATTTTGCACCATCATTGTGTGTGTGTGTGAGAGAATGTGTGTGTGAGAGAGAGAGAGTGTGTGTGTGTGAGAAAGTGTGTGTGCGTGAGAGAGAGTGTGTGTGTGAGAGAGGGAGTGTGTGTGTGTGTGAGAGAGAGAGTGTGTGTGTGTGAGAGAGTGTGTGCGAGAGAAAGTGTGTGTGAGAGAATGTGTGTGTGTGTGAGAGAGAGAGTGTGTGTGTGTGAGAGAGTGTGTGCGAGAGAAAGTGTGTGTGAGAGAATGTGTGTGTGTGTGAGAGAATGTGTGTGTGTGTGAGAGAGAGAGTGTGTGTGTGTGAGAGAGTGTGTGCGAGAGAAAGAGTGTGTGAGAAAGTGTGTGTGTGAGAGAGAGAGTGTGTGCGAGAGAGAGTTTGTCTGAGAGAGAGTGTGTGTGAGAGAGTGTGTGCGAGAGAGTGTGTGCGAGAGAGTGTGTGCGAGAGAGAGAGTGTGTGTGTGTGTGAGAGAGTGTGTGTGTGTGAGAGTGTGTGCGTGAGAGAGAGAGTATATGTTTGAGAGAGAGTGTATGTGTGAGAGAGAGAGTGTATGTGTGAGAGAGTGAGTGTATGTGTGTGAGAGAGGATTACTGCCTGTGCCACGGGAAGGTGAGGGCAGGAATAGAGTGAGGTGGAAGATGAATGTGTGGCTGAGGGACTGGTGCAGGGGGCAGGGATTCAGGTTCCTGGACCATTGGGACCTCTTTAGGGGCAGGGGTGATCTGTATACAAAAAACGGGTGGAACTTGAATCACACGGGGACCAATATCCTGGCCGGTAGGTTGGCTAAGGTTACTGGGGAGAATTTAAACTAGATAGGTTGGGGGGAGGGGAGCTAGAAGAGTTGACTAGGATCAAGGAACTAATTGATGGGGTGGAGGATGCAGGGGTAAGGGGAATTACAAAATTAATGGTAGAGGAGAGGGTGCAAGTGAATGAAGGCGGTAATTTAGATAAGGGAGTAGAGGGAGAGGGTGTTCGCGACTCATCAAAGCGGGTCCAGATAAAAGCTGGAATAAGGACACTTTGCCTGAATGCACGAAGCATTCGGAACAAGGTAAATGAGTTGATGGTGCAAATCAGCACAAGTGGGTACGATCTAGTGGCCATTACAGAAACGTGGCTGAAAGGTGACCAGGACTGGGAGATGAATATCCAGGGGTATCAGGCGTTTAGGAAGAATAGACAGGAAGGAAAAGGTGGTGGGGTCGCGCTATTAATAAGAGATAATATCAGGGTAGTACTGAGGGATGACATAGGCTCTGAGGAACAAAACGTGGAATCATTATGGGTAGAGATGAGGAATAGTAGAGGGAGAAAGACACTAGTAGGTGTGGTATATAGGCCCCCAAATAATAATGTTGAGGTAGGGAGGGCTATAAACAAGCAGATAAGGGATGCGTGTAAAAACGGAACGGCAATAATCATGGGGGACTTCAACATGCACATTGACTGGCAGACTCAAGTCGGTAAGGGTGGAATGGAGGAAGAGTTCTTAGAATGCTGTCGGGATAGTTTCCTTGAACAGCATGTTACGGAACCGACGAGGGAACGAGCTATTTTGGATCTGGTATTGTGTAACGAGGTAGGTAGAATTAAGGATCTTATTGTGAAGGACCCTCTTGGGTCTAGTGACCACAATATGGTCGAATTTCTGATTCAGATGGAAGAGGAGAAAGTTTGGTCCCAAACCAGTGTCCTCTGTTTGAACAGAGGGAAATATGATAGGATGAGGGATGAATTGGCTAAGGTAGACTGGGAGAGCAGGCTGGCAGGTAGGATAGCTGAGGAACAGTGGAGGATTTTTAAGGAGATCCTTTTCAGTTCTCAGCAAAAATATATTCCAGCAAAAAACAAGGATTGTAAGAAAAGGGAGAACCAGCCATGGATAACGAAGGAAATAAAGGAGAGTATTAAAATAAAAACAGCTGCGTACAGAGTGGCCAAAAATAGTGGAGAAACAAGTGATTGGGAAAAATTTAAGAAACAACAAAGAGAGACTAAGAAAGCGATAAAGAAAGGAAGGATAGACTATGAAGCTAGGCTAGCAATTAATATAAAAAATGATAGTAAAAGTTTTTATAAATATATAAAAAGGAATAGAGTGGCTAGAGTGAATGTTGGACCCTTGGAGGACGAGAGGGGGGAGTTAATAGTGGGAAATGAGGATATGGCTGAGTCTTTAAATAAGTTTTTTGTGTCGGTCTTCACGGTGGAGGACACAAATAGTTTGCCAAATATTAACGATAGAGGGTTGGCAGCAGGAGAAATACTTAATACAATTAATGTTACCAGAGAGGCAGTGCTGGGTAGACTAATGGGACTGAAGGTGGATAAGTCCCCGGGTCCGGATGGAATGCATCCCAGGGTATTGAAAGAAATGTCAGAGGTAATAGTGGATGCGTTAGTGATTATTTATCAAAACTCGTTGCATTCTGGGGTAGTGCCGGTTGATTGGAAAACGGCTAATGTTACGCCGCTGTTTAAAAAAGGAAGGAGACAAAAGGCGGGTAACTATAGGCCGGTCAGCTTAACGTCTGTAGTAGGGAAAATGCTGGAATCAATTATTAAAGAGGAGATAGCAGGGCATCTGGATAGAAATGGTTCGATCAATCAGACGCAGCATGTATTCATAAGGGGAAAGTCGTGCTTGACGAACATGTTGGATTTTTATGAAGATGTGACTAGGGCGGTTGATGGAGGAGAACCGGTGGATGCGGTGTTTTTGGATTTCCAAAAGGCGTTTGATAAGGTGCCCCATAAAAGGCTACTGAAGAAGATTAGGGCACACGGAGTTGGGGGTAGTGTGTTAAAGTGGATTGGGGACTGGCTATCCGACAGGAAGCAAAGAGTCGGAATAAATGGGTGTTTTTCCGGTTGGAGGAAGGTAACTAGTGGCGTGCCGCAGGGATCGGTACTCGGGCCGCAACTATTTACCATTTATATAGATGATCTGGAGGAGGGGACGGAGTGTAGGGTAACGAAGTTTGCAGACGACACAAAGATAAGTGGAAAAGTGAATCGTGTGGAGGACGGAGAAGATCTGCAGAGAGATTTGGACAGGCTGAGTGAGTGGGCGAGGATATGGCAAATGGAGTATAATGTTGATAAATGCGAGGTTATACACTTTGGAGGAAATAATAACAAATGGGATTACTATCTCAATGGAAACAAATTAAAACATGCTACCGTGCAAAGGGACCTGGGGGTCCTTGTGCATGAGACGCAAAAGCCCAGTCTGCAGGTACAACAGGTGATCAAGAAGGCAAATGGGATGTTGGCCTATATTGCGAAGGGGATAGAATATAAAAGCAGGGATGTCTTGATGCACCTGTACAGGGCATTGGTGAGGCCGCAGCTGGAATACTGTGTGCAGTATTGGTCCCCTTATATGAGGAAGGATATATTGGCATTGGAGGGAGTGCAGAGAAGGTTCACCAGGTTGATACCGGAGATGAGGGGTTTGGATTATGAGGAGAGGCTGAGGAGATTGGGTTTGTACTCGTTGGAGTTTAGAAGGATGAGGGGGGATCTTATGGAGACTTATAAGATAATGCGGGGGCTGGATAGGGTGGAGGCGGAGAGATTCTTTCCACTTAGTAAGGAAGTTAAAACTAGAGGACACAGCCTCAAAATAAAGGGGGGTCGGTTTAAGACAGAGTTGAGGAGGAACTTCTTCTCCCAGAGGGTGGTGAATCTCTGGAATTCTCTGCCCACTGAGGTGGTGGAGGCTACCTCGCTGAATATGTTTAAAGCGCGGATGGATGAATTCCTGATCGGTAAGGGAATTAAGGGTTATGGGGATCAGGCGGGTAAGTGGTACTGATCCACGTCAGATCAGCCATGATCTTATTGAATGGCGGGGCAGGCCCGAGGGGCTAGATGGCCTACTCCTGCTCCTATTTCTTATGTTCTTATGTTCTTATGAGAGAGTGTATGTGTGTGAGAGAGTGAGTGTATGTGTGCATGTGTGTGAGAGTGTGCCAGTGAGAGAGAGTGCATGGGTGAGAGTGTGTGAGCGTGAAAGTGTGTGTGAGAGAATGTGTGTGAGAAAGTGTGTGAGAGAGAGAGAAAGTGTGTGAGACAGAGAGAAAGAGTGTGTGTGTGTGAGAGAGAGAGTGCGTAAGAGATAGTGTATGTGTGTGTGAGAGACAGAGAGAGCATGTGTGTGTGTGTGTCTGAGAGTGTGTATGGAGAGCATGTGTGTGACCTGATCTTCCTCTGCAGTCTATCAGTAACTGAAACACGGGATTAGATGCAAAGTAAAGCTCCCTCGACACTGTTCCCATCAAACACTCCCAGGACAGATACAGCACGGGGTTAGATACAGATAAAGCTCCCTCTGCACTGTCACTATCAAATAACTATCAAATCTCCACATCATGACTATCAAATATTCCAATGACAGATACAGCATGGGGATAGATACAGGGAAAAGCTGCCTACACATCAAACACACCCAGGACAGGTACAGCATCGGGTGAGATACAGCGTATATCTCCCTCTACATTGTGTGTGTGAGAGAGAATGTGTGTGTGTGAGAGAGAGTGTGTGTGTGAGAGAGAATGTGTGTGTGTGAGAGAGAATATGACTTTGTGTGTGTGTGTGTGAGAGGGAGAGTGTGAGAAAGAGAGACAATGTGTGATGGAGACAGAGTGCGTCTGAGAGAGTGTGTGTGTGTGTGTGTGTGAGAGAGAGTGTGTGTGTCTCTGAGAGTGTGAGAGAGTGTGTGTGTGAGAGAGAGCGTGTGTGTGTGAGAGAGTGTGTGAGTGTGTGTGTGTGTGAGAGAGTGTGTGTGTCTGAGAGTGTGAGAGTGTGTGTGCGAGAGAGAGAGAGCATGTGTGTGAGAGAGAGTGTGTGTGTGTGTGTGAGAGAGTGTGTGTGTCTGAGTGTGTGAGAGAGTGTGTGTGCGAGAGAGAGAGAGCGTGTGTGTGCGTGAGATTATGTGTGTGTCTAAGAGTGTGTAAGAGAGAGAGCGTGTGTGTGAGATTTTGTGTGTGTCTGAGAGTGTGTAAGAGAGAGTGTGTGTGTGTGTGTGTGTGTGTGTGTGAGATTATGTGTGTGTGTAAGAGAGAGAGTGTGTGTGTGAGCTGATCTTTCTCTACACCCTATCGGTAACTGCAACACTATATTCTGCACCCTTTCCTCTCCTTCTCCCTGTGCACTCTATGTACAGAATGTTTTGTCTGTATAGCGCACAAGAAACAATACTTTTCACTGCATCCCAATTCAAAACAATCAAATCAAATCAAATTAACACGGTGAAGTTTGGACCCTGTGGGGTGACAGTTGTCTGAATACAGATTCTATCTTATTGTAACATTCAGGTACCACGTGTACTGAGCTCACCAGCGTTCTGTCTGTGTTGTGTGAATCCAGTCTTGAAATATCCACTGATGTTGCTAATTCTGCCAAGACAGAAACAGAAAGAGTGTTTGAATTCTCCGTGATTAGACCCCTTAACGATAAACAACATGGTGGATGAGAGAGATAGAGAGGGAGAGGGTGAGAGGGAGAGGGAGAGAGAGAGAGAGGGAGAGGAAGAGAGAGAGATGGAGCGATGCAGAGTAACAGAGAGATAGGGAGAGGGAGCAATGCAGAGAGTAACAGTTAGACAGTGAGGAGTAGAGATTAATTCAGATGGATAGTGAGTGTCAGGGGAGTCCGACACGCTACATAAACAAGGTAAAGATTTGAAAATGGAGGAGTGTTTCTTACCCACTTTTAAAAGACAATCCACACTCACACCAGTCACATTTCACACTCTCTGCTCAGTCCTGTGTTGGGGGGTGTTGAGTGTGGGATCAGTGTTTGCTTTTCTCAAACCGCACTGATATTCCCAACAAGGGCAAGAGGTTTCAGTGTTTAATAATGTAAACATTTAAAAACAAAAGCAGACAGGATTTGGTTAAATCTCACGGGATCCAGGGTGAGGTAGCCAAATGGATATAAAATAGGCTTGATGACAGAAGACAGAGGGTGGTTGTAGAGGGTTGTTTTTTTGGTCAAACTGGAGGCCTGTGACCAGCGGGGTGCCTCAGGGATCGGTGCTGGGTCCACTGTTATTTGTCATTTATATTAATGATTTGGATGAGAATTTAGGAGGCATGGTTTGTAAGTTTGCAGTTGACACCAAGATTTGTGGCATAGTGGACAGTGAAGAAGGTTATCTAGTGTTGCAATTGGATCTTGATCAATTGGGCCAGTGGGCTGTTGAATGGCAGATGGAGTTTAATTTAGATAAATGCAAGGTGATACATTTTGGTGGATCGAACCAACACAGGACTTACTCAGTTAATGGTAGGGTGTTGGTGAGAGTTACAGAACAAAGGGATCTCGGGGTACAGATTGATAGCTCTTTGAAAGTGGGGTCACAGGTGGATATAGTGGTGAAGAAGGCATTCCACATGCTTGGTTTCATTGGTCAGAACATGGAATACAGGAGTTGGGACGTCTTGTTGGAGTTGTACAAGACATTGGTAAGACCACACTTGGAATGCTGTGTATTGTTCTGGTCACCCTTATAGAAAGGAGATGATTAAGCTGGAAAGTGTGCAGAAAAGAATTACTCGGATGCTATGGGGTCCTGATGGTTTGAGTTATAATGAGAGGCTGGATACTCTGGGACTTTTTTTCCCTTGAGTTGGCTTAGTGGTGTTCTTCTAGAGGTCTCTAAAATAATGAGGGCATGGATATAGCTGCTTTATAGAACCTTAGTTAGGCCGCACTTGGAATATAGTGTTCAATTCTGATCGACACACGACCAGAAAGATGTGGAGAATTTGGAGAGGGTTCAGAAAAGATTTACCAGGATGTTGCCTGGTATGGAGGGCATTAGCTCTGAGGAGAGATTGGAGAAACTTGGTTTGTTCTCACTGGAACGACGGAGGTTGAGGGATGACCTGATAGAATTCTACCAGATTATGAGGGGCATGGACAGAGTGGATAGTCAGAAGCTTTTTACCAGGGTGGAAGATTCAAAATCTAGGGGGCATAGGTTTAAGGTGTGAGGGGCAAGGTTTAAAGGAGATGTACAAGGCAAGTTTTGTTACACAGAGGGTGGTGGGTGCCTGGAACTCGCTGCCGGGGGAGGTAGTGGAAGCAGATACGATAGTGAGTTTTACGGAACGTCTGGACAAATACATGAATAGGATGGGAATAGAGGGATACGGTCCCCGGAAGGGTAGGGGGTTTTAGTTCAGTCGGGCAGCATGGTCGGTGCAGGCTTGGAGGGCCGAAGGGCCTGTTCCTGTGCTGTAATTCTCTTTGTTCTTTGATAAGCTCGTCAACATCTTTTCCAAAAGGGAGGGGAGTCTAAAACTAGAAGACACAGCTTTAAGGTGAGAGGGGAGAGGGTCCAGAGGGCAATTCTTTTCACACATAGGGTGGTGAGGGATTGGAACAAGCTGCCAGAGGTCGTAGTAGAAGCGGACACAATTTTATATTTTAAAAAGCATTTAGACAGTTATTCTGGTAAGATTGGTGTGGAGGGATTTGGGCCAAACGCAAGGCATTTGATACGAGCTTAATGGTAAAAACTGGGTGGCAGGGAAAAGTTGGGCCAAAGGACCCATTTGTATCTGAGCTCTGTTTTCTGCCCGGAAACCATTTCTCAATCCATCCCAGTATTTTCCAAATTTGTGGATTGGACACAGTAAATTGCCGTTTCCTGTCCAAAGCTGTGTTGGTTCGGTGGATTAAGGTAAATGTGTGGGGTTACGGGGATAGGGCTGGGTCAAGGGCCTTGGTAAGATACTGTGTCAGAGAGTCAGTACAGACTCGATGGGCTGAATGGTCTCCTTCTGCACTGCAGGGATTCTGTGACTCTACTATTAAGATCCCTTTGTCATTTGAAGCTTCCAGCTAAAATGCTGACAATGCTGCCTATTTCTGTGCACTTTGGCAAACGTTCTGTCTCATCACCGGGCGACACGGTGGCACAGTGGTTAGCACTGCTGACTCACAGCGCCAGGGATCTGGGTTCGATTCCCCGCCTCGAGTGACTGTCTGTGTGGAGTTTGCACGTTTGCTAAATTGCCCCTTAGTGTCAGGGGGATTCGGGCCTGGGTGGGATTATTGTCGGGGCAGGCTTGTTGGGCTGAATGGCCTCATTCTGCAGTGTAGGAATTCTAGGACTCTTGGATCTTAAATGGTTGATAAATAGTGAAACTGAGACACAAACTGGGGCTTGGCAGCAGCAGACAGAATGGGAATCATTGCATCCTGCAGGGATTTTTATTACAGAATCAATTTCAGAAAATTTACAGCTCAAAATTCACAGAAGCAAAGTGTGGGATTGCAAACTTGGAATGATTAGCCTAGGACTAAAGTTTAAAAGCTACAGATTGACATTCAGAAACAAGAGATGGCCTCACATCTTCAATTCTGTGATTGTCTGGCATCTCCTGCTCTGAATATTACAAAATCTCTGCCCCCTTCATGCGTCTGGAGACTTTGAAAGTTACGCAGACATTGGTAAAACTTTCCTTTATCTCAAGGCATCTCCTGTGAAATACTCAACTTCTGCAAAGAGACACAATCTAATTGACACTTTCTGAATCTCCTTTCAAACAACCTCCCAACCCCACTGTGCAGGATGCAGGAATGTCACCTTTTGTCACATTCCCCAACACAATTGTTGACACGTTTTCGGGACAGGAAAAGTAGATTCAACTGACAGATTCTGAGCCCCAGGTTGAATCTTTAAGATGTAAAAATGAACTGAAAGCCCAGGTCTCTCTGTTCCTGCATCCATTTTAACATTGACCCATTGATTTTAAATTGCTTCTCCTGTGTGTAAAATACCATCTATCAACTTCAGGTTTGAACATTAATAAGCGACTGAGCATCAACTGTGAATTATAGAAGGTAGTTCCAAACTAATATCACACCTGGTGTGGCAAAGTGTTCCTGAATTTCACTCCAAAAAGTCTAAAACCCTAAACATTGTCTAAAATCCAATGTCCCCCAAGTCCTGTCCCCATCAAACACTCCCAGGACAGGTACAGCACAGGGTTAGGTACAGAGTATAGCTCCCTCGACACTGTCCCCATTAAACACTCCCAGGACAAATACAGCACGGGGTTCAATACAGAGTAAAGGTCCCTCGACACTG
>NW_027590739.1:175000-189638 GCF_964213995.1 Mustelus asterias
CGAGACAGAGAGTGTGTGTGAGCGAGACATAGAGTGTGTGTGAGAGACAGAGTGTGTGTGAGCGAGACAGAGAGTGTGTGAGCGAGACAGAGAGTGTGTGTGAGCGAGACAGAGAGTGTGTGTGAGCGAGACAGAGAGTGTGTGAGCGAGACAGAGAGTGTGTGTGAGCGAGACAGAGAGTGTGTGTGAGCGAGACAGAGAGTGTGTGAGAGCGAGACAGAGAGTGTGTGAGAGCGAGACAGAGAGTGTGTGTGAGAGAGACAGAGAGTGTGTGTGAGAGAGACAGAGAGTGTGTGTGAGAGAGACAGAGAGTGTGTGTGAGAGAGACAGAGAGTGTGTGTGAGAGACAGAGAGTGTGTGTGAGCGGGACAGAGAGTGTATGAGAGCGAGACAGAGAGTGTGTGAGAGCGAGACAGAGAGTGTGTGTGAGAGAGACAGAGAGTGTGTGTGAGAGAGACAGAGAGTGTGTGTGAGAGACAGAGAGTGTGTGTGAGCGGGACAGAGAGTGTGTGAGAGCGAGACAGAGAGTGTGTGAGAGCGAGACAGAGAGTGTGTGTGAGCGGGACAGAGAGTGTGTGAGAGCGAGACAGAGAGTGTGTGAGAGCGAGACAGAGAGTGTGTGTGAGCGAGACAGAGAGTGTGTGTGAGAGACAGTGTGTGTGAGAGACAGAGTGTGTGAGAGACAGAGAGTGTGTGTGAGAGACAGAGAGTGTGTGTGAGAGACAGAAAGTGTGTGTGAGAGACAGAGAGTGTGTGTGAGAGACAGAGAGTGTGTATGAGAGACAGAGTGTGTGTGTGAGTGAGACAGAGAGTGTGTGTGAGCGAGACAGAGAGTGTGTGAGCGAGACAGAGAGTGTGTGTGAGCGAGACAGAGAGTGTGTGTGAGCGAGACAGAGAGTGTGTGAGCGAGACAGAGAGTGTGTGTGAGAGACAGAGAGTGTGTGTGAGAGACAGAGAGTGTGTGTGAGAGACAGAGAGTGTGTGTGAGAGACAGAGAGTGTGTGAGCGAGACAGAGAGTGTGTGTGAGAGACAGAGAGTGTGTGTGAGAGACAGAGAGTGTGTGTGAGAGACAGAGAGTGTGTGTGAGCGAGACAGAGAGTGTGTGTGAGCGAGACAGAGAGTGTGTGAGAGCGAGACAGAGAGTGTGTGAGAGCGAGACAGAGAGTGTGTGAGAGCGAGAGAGTGTGTGTGAGCGAGACAGAGAGTGTGTGTGAGCGAGACAGAGAGTGTGTGTGAGAGACAGTGTGTGTGAGAGACAGAGTGTGTGTGTGAGTGAGACAGAGAGTGTGTGAGCGATAGAGAGTGTGTGAGCAAGACAGAGAGTGTGTGTGAGACACAGAGAGTGTGTGTGAGAGACAGAGTGTGTGTGAGAGACAGAGAGTGTGTGTGAGAGACAGAGAGTGTGTGTGAGAGACAGAGAGTGTGTGTGAGAGACAGAGAGTGTGTGAGAGAGACAGAGAGTGTGTGTGAGAGACAGAGAGTGTGTGAGCGAGACAGAGTGTGTGAGCGAGACAGAGTGTGTGTGTGAGAGACAGAGTGCGTGTGGGAGTGAGACAGAGAGTGTGTGAGCGAGACAGAGAGTGTGTGTGAGAGACTGAGTGTGTGTGTGTGAGAGACAGAGTGTGTGTTAGAGAGACAGAGAGTGTGTGAGAGAGACAGAGAGTGTGTGTGTGAGAGACAGAGAGTGTGTGTGTGAGAGACAGAGAGTGTGTGTGTGAGAGACAGAGAGTGTGTGTGTGAGTGAGACAGAGAGTGTGTGTGAGTGAGACAGAGAGTGTGTGAGAGAGACAGAGTGTGTGTGAGAGACAGAGAGTGTGTGTGAGAGACAGAGAGTGTGTGTGAGAGACAGAGAGTGTGTGTGAGCGAGACAGAGTGTGTGTGTGAGCGAGACAGAGAGTGTGTGTGAGCGAGACAGAGAGTGTGTGTGAGCGAGACAGAGTGTGTGAGCGAGACAGAGAGTGTGTGTGAGCGAGACAGAGAGTGTGTGTAAGCGAGACAGAGAGTGTGTGTGAGTGAGACAGAGAGTGTGTGAGAGACAGAGAGTGTGTGTGAGAGACAGAGAGTGTGTGTGAGAGACAGAGAGTGTGTGTGAGAGACAGAGAGTGTGTGAGAGAGACAGAGAGTGTGTGTGAGAGAGACAGAGAGTGTGTGTGAGAGACAGAGAGTGTGTGTGAGAGACAGAGAGTGTGTGTGAGACAGAGAGTGTGGTTGAGAGACAGAGAGTGTGTGTGAGAGACAGAGAGTGTGTGTGAGAGACAGAGAGTGTGTGAGCGAGACAGAGAGTGTGTGTGAGAGACAGAGAGTGAGTGTGAGAGAGACAGAGAGTGTGTGTGAGAGACAGAGAGTGTGTGTGAGCGAGACAGAGAGTGTGTGTGAGAGACAGAGAGTGTGTGTGAGAGACAGAGAGTGTGTGTGAGAGACAGAGAGTGTGTGTGAGAGACAGAGAGTGTGTGTGAGAGACAGAGAGTGTGTGAGCGAGACAGAGTGTGTGTGTGAGAGACAGAGTGCGTGTGGGAGTGAGACAGAGAGTGTGTGAGCGATAGAGTGTGTGAGCGAGACAGAGAGTGTGTGTGAGAGACTGAGTGTGTGTGTGTGAGAGACAGAGAGTGTGTTAGAGAGACAGAGAGTGTGTGAGAGAGACAGAGAGTGTGTGTGTGAGAGACAGAGAGAGTGTGTGAGAGAGACAGAGAGTGTGTGTGTGAGAGACAGAGAGTGTGTGTGTGAGAGACAGAGAGTGTGTGTGTGAGTGAGACAGAGAGTGTGTGTGAGTGAGACAGAGAGTGTGTGAGAGAGACAGAGTGTGTGTGAGAGACAGAGAGTGTGTGTGAGAGACAGAGAGTGTGTGTGAGAGACAGAGAGTGTGTGTGAGCGAGACAGAGTGTGTGTGTGAGCGAGACAGAGAGTGTGTGTGAGAGAGACAGAGAGTGTGTGTGAGCGAGACAGAGAGTGTGTGTGAGCGAGACAGAGAGTGTGTGTGAGCGAGACAGAGAGTGTGTGTGAGTGAGACAGAGAGTGTGTGTGAGCGAGACAGAGAGTGTGTGTGAGCGAGACAGAGAGTGTGTGTGAGCGAGACAGAGAGTGTGTGTGAGAGACAGAGAGTGTGTGTGTGAGAGACAGAGAGTGTGTGTGTGAGTGAGACAGAGAGTGTGTGTGAGTGAGACAGAGAGTGTGTGAGAGAGACAGAGAGTGTGTGAGAGAGACAGAGTGTGTGTGAGAGACAGAGTGTGTGTGAGCGAGACAGAGTGTGTGAGCGAGACAGAGAGTGTGTGTGAGAGACAGAGAGTGTGTGAGAGACAGAGTGTGTGTGTGAGAGACAGAGAGTGTGTGAGAGAGACAGAGAGTGTGTGTGAGAGAGACAGAGAGTGTGTGTGAGAGACAGAGAGTGTGTGAGAGACAGAGAGTGTGTGTGAGAGACAGAGAGTGTGTGTGAGAGACAGAGAGTGTGTGAGAGAGACAGAGAGTGTGTGTGAGAGAGACAGAGAGTGTGTGTGAGAGACAGAGAGTGTGTGTGAGAGACAGAGAGTGTGTGTGAGACAGAGAGTGTGTTTGAGAGACAGAGAGTGTGTGTGAGAGACAGAGAGTGTCTGTGAGAGACAGAGAGTGTGTGTGAGAGACAGAGAATGTGTGTGAGAGACAGAGAGTGTGTGAGCGAGACAGAGAGTGTGTGAGCGAGACAGAGAGTGTGTGAGCGAGACAGAGAGTGTGTGTGAGAGACAGAGAGTGTGTGTGAGAGAGACAGAGAGTGTGTGTGAGAGACAGAGAGTGTGTGTGAGCGAGACAGAGAGTGTGTGTGAGAGACAGAGAGTGTGTGTGAGAGACAGAGAGTGTGTGTGAGAGACAGAGAGTGTGTGTGAGAGACAGAGAGTGTGTGTGAGAGACAGAGAGTGTGTGTGAGAGACAGAGAGTGTGTGTGAGAGACAGAGAGTGTGTGTGAGAGACAGAGAGTGTGTGTGAGAGACAGAGTGTGTGTGTGAGAGAGACAGAGAGTGTGTGTGAGAGACAGAGAGTGTGTGTGAGTGAGACAGAGAGTGTGTGTGAGAGAGACAGAGAGTGTGTGTGAGCGAGACAGAGAGTGTGTGTGAGAGACAGAGAGTGTGTGTGAGAGACAGAGAGTGTGTGTGAGAGACAGAGAGTGTGTGAGTGCGTGCGAGTGAGTGAATGTGAGTGTGTGTGAGAGTGTGTGAGGGAGTATTCATGTGTGTGTTGATGAGTGTGTTAAAGTGAGTGTTTATGAGAGTGAGTGTGTGTGAGCAAGTGTGCAAGAGGGAGTGTGTAAAAGTGAGTATGTGTGTAATGTGTGTGAGACTGAGTAAGTGTATAAGAGTGAGTGAGTGCTGGCGGGAGAGTGCAGGAGTGTTAAGTTTCAGTTTATTTACGAGTGTCACAAGTAGGGTTACGTTAACACTGCAATGAAGTTACTGTGAGAATCCCCTAGTCGCCACACTCCAGTGCCTATTCGGGTTACACTGAGGGAGAATTTAGCACGGCCAATGCACCCTAACCAGCACGTCTTTCAGACTGTGGGAGGAAACCGGAGCACCCGGAGGAAACCCACGCAGACACGGGGAGAACGTGCAGACTCCGCACAGACAGTGACCCAAGCCAGGAATCGAACCCGGGTCCCTGGCGCTGTGAGGCAGCAGTGTTAACCACCGGTGATAAGGGGGAGAGTTAACAGAAAGCAGCTGGTGAGAATATACTGGCCGGTTTTAATTTAATCCAAATTAATGAATTAGAAACTTTTAACCTAAGGAATTGACATCCGAGGATTTCAGTTTAAAATCCCATTGAAGCTCCCTGTCTCATAATGGGATGTTTTTGCCTGTATTTAGTAATTAGTGACTTCATATCTCACAGCGAGATAAATAAAACTTTTTTCCAATTGATAGGGACAGCTCAATGGACAAAACTGGTGTGAGAAAGGGGCAAATCCTTTGAAAATGGAGGCAGAGAGGAGGCTTTGTTCAACTCCCATTCTTTCCCTGTCTTCAGCAGGCTGGGCAGGAAGTGTGAGCAGAGAGGGTGGGATAGACAGACACACACTGACACAATCCCCCAATCCACTCACTCACACATCCCCATTCCCCCTCCACTCGCTGGGTTGTGGGGAGCGGCTGCAAGGATTTTCAGGGCTGCTGTGAGGGGGTCAGGGGGTTTTTGAAATGGACGAACACGACCTACAGGGGAAAAGAAATAAAGTTTGAAACTAAACTAAAGAAACTAAAGGCAGGAGCTTGCAGAATCCATTGCCTCCCTGCATTAACATATCAATAGTCAGTCTGACATTACCACAAACTCCTCTGGGGTGAGAGGGGGAGGGGGGGTGAATTAGCATCTCAATAGAGAGACAGACATTGCAGGCATGTCAGAGACTTCGGGTGGGGTTTGCATCCAGCACACTCAGGATAAATGTGAATCTGAGAGCCTTCAGTCCCCACACCAATAATCCCCCTGCACTGAAAACATTCCCACTCTGATTCAGTGTGTGTGTGTGTCAGTGTGTGTCTCAATCTGCTTTTTGACCTGTGCTTTGCTTGTGTGGACATGATGCTGAATGGACTTGAATGGAAATGCTGGACTCCTCGCTGTGATATGTTGTGTGTCTTATTGTTAAAATGGCCTTGTCTCTTTTTCTCTCTCTTTTTAACCAATTTTTATCTCTTTTTCTCCTGAGGAATTTTGAAAACTGGGGATGTGTCGAGGATCCAAAGGACGGGAATGTTTGTGACCAGGATGAGGGAGAGGAGCTTCTTCCAGAGGGAGGGCTGACTGAGGCCTGTTGCTCAGGCTTCACCCTGAGTGAGTTGTGTCTGTTTATTAACCTGATCCAGATTTAATGTTTCATATCAGAGGGAGCGAGATCTGAATGAGAGTGGAATAGAGAGAGAGAGAGAAACACACAGGGAGGGAACTGTCTCATAGAATCATAGAAACCCTACAGTACAGAAAGAGGCCATTCGGCCCATCGAGTCTGCACCGACCACATATCCCTACATATTTACCACTAATCCCTCTAACCTAGGCATCTCAGGACACTAAGGGCAATGTTTAGCATGGCCAATCAACCTAACCCGCACATCTTTGGACTGTGGGAGGAAACCGGAGCACCCGGAGGAAACCCATGCAGACACGAGGAGAATGTGCAAACTCCACACAGACAGTGACCCAAGCCGGGAATCGAACCCAGGTCCCTGGAGCTGTGAAGCAGCAGTGCTAACCACTGTGCTACCGTGCCACCCTAACTCTTTAGTCTCTGCTTTACAACTGACTTGTTGTGTTTGGGTGTTACTGAGAGATTGTGTAACTGAGAGGAGATCCTGGGTTTTTGCTGTGCTATTTAATTTAAATATTTTCTTGTATTTTAATTATTTTCTCTCTCTTTCCCCAAGAATTAATATTTAGATTTTACTGAGAGATTGTGTAACTGGGAAGGGGGAATCCTGGCCTCTTGTGCTATTTAATTTAAAGAAAGTAGCCACATGTGAAGTGGAAACACCTTCCCTCAGCTTGTTACACACTGACCTTTCCACAACCCCAACATGTTTACAAACACTCGCTGCAGTTTCTGCAAACTTTGTATCAAACTGCCTCCCATTCTGCTCAATACTGACCCCCTCTCAACCTGGCACTGAACTAGTGTCTGAATTGAGACAGAGACACACAGACAGAGTTTTTAAAGTTGAAAGTTTTGAAGTTTATATATTAGTGTCATAAGTAAGGCTTACATTAACACTGCAATGAAGTTACTGAGAGAGACAGAGAGAGGCAGAGACACACAGACAGAGACATAGATAAAGAGACAGAAAGAGACAGAGAGATAAAGAGACAGAGAGGATGTTTAAAGTTTTAAAGTGTGTTTATTCCTGTCACAAGTCAGGCTCACATTAACGCTGCAGTTACTGAGAGAGACAGAAAGAGAGAGTTTTTAAAGTTGAAAGATTTAAAGTTTATTTATTAGTGTCACAAGGCTTACATTAACACTGCAATGAAGTTAGTGAGAAAGACAGAGATAGAGGGAGCATCCAGAGTGGGTTCAGTAACACATTTATTTATCAGATATCTCTCTCTGTGACTCTTTAGCGATGAGATATTCAGCCAGGATGGTTTCACTGACCCTCTTCAGCAGGCAGATATTCCCAAATCCAGCCTAGGTCTCAGACACACACACACACCACTCACACATTCCCTCTGCTCTGTCCAAGGGAATATTTTAATCCAGGAATTTCTATTTTATATTTACAGGGTGAGGGGGGGAGAAACTCAACTCAAAAATCCTGCAGTCTCTCCAAGCTGCTTTTAAATTTCAATTCAAACCCTGGGCCACATGGGAAGCTGCAGAGATTGGGAAACTTACCAAACCCAGTTTGTGTGTGTGAGTGTCTGCAGCTTTTGTGTCTTTGAACTTGCG
This sequence comes from Mustelus asterias, assembly GCF_964213995.1. NCBI lineage: Eukaryota > Metazoa > Chordata > Chondrichthyes > Carcharhiniformes > Triakidae > Mustelus > Mustelus asterias. The sequence continues at coordinate 182,410 of NW_027590739.1, forward strand.
AGGGTGCCAGGGAGAGAATGTCACTGTCTTCACCTCTCTCTCTGCCTCTCTGTATAAAAAAAATCACCAAATTAAACCACACTCAATCATGCGACCATACACAATTAATTATCAAATATCTGTCTCTCTCGCTTTATCTCTATCTCTCCCCGTCTCTCTCTCTCCCTTTTCTCTCTCTCCCTGTCTCTTCTCGAGCAGAAACAGGTGGAGACAGAGAGGCAGGGAGAGAGAGGAAGAGGGAGGGATGGAAACAGCTGGAGTTGTGGGTTAGATGCAGGGGGAGAGACACAGGCTGTTAGAGGGAGGGGGGGGTTTCAGTGAGGGACAGGGTCTCCAGTTTAATTCTGAGGGTCCTGAGAGAGGGATTTCACTGTCTCAGCCCCTCTTTGGCTCCCTCACTCTGTATAAACAATTCCCAAATTTAAAAAACGCTCAACACAGCTGACTGCACTTTGTGGGATCTTGCTGTGCACCACAGGGATTTTAGTTTTAAAAAGGGTTACTTTTAAGAGGGAGTTCCAGCCTTTCTGGAGATTTGGGATGATGCAGACACACACACACAGGGTAGTGAGTGGGGAAGGGGGGTCACAGCAGGCGAGAGAGTGGGGGGGGAGGGGGGGAGGACTGTGTCCCATCTGATTCAGGTTCACATTGCTGCTGCTGCTGTGGGATCTTGCTGTGCACACACTGGGCCTGTGGCCTTTGCCTGCACTGCAACAGTGACCACACTTTTTATTTTCAAACAAAATCTGGCTCAGGGACCGCAAAGTGGGTTCAAGGAAAAAGCTTGAAAAGGGGTCGGGTAAATTCAAGCACTTTAATCGCCAAGGCACCGTAGGCTCTGGAGCAAGTGCTGGGGAATGGGAGGAGGATAGATTGGGATTTGATGGCCAACATGGAGCTGGTGGGCCGAAGGGCCTGTTTCTGTGCTGTGTGACTCCAGATTCTTTTCTCTCTCTCTTTTCCCAGGAATTTCTATTTGGATGGGGGGGTGGGTATAGAATTTCCCTGTCTCTGTCTCTCCAGTATTCTTACCAATCCCAGCACCCCTCCCCTCTCTCTCTCCCCAGACATTCCTGTCTATATTTCATCTTTCAATAAAATGTTTAAGAAAACACCAATGTGAATTGTTGCCAATTTAATTTGGGAAGAGAGAGAGAGTGGATCCCATTTCCCACACACTCTCCTGCAGTCCTCACCCACAACATTTATTTAATCTGGCCCTCACCAGGTTGTGTGTGTGTGTGTGGGATCTGGCTATGCACACAGGTGGGTCTGGCTCCCTATTCCTCGCACTGTGACCGTGAGCAGAACTTTAAACAGGAAAGATTGAGGGGAAGGAGAAGGGTTGGGGAGGCGGAGGAGGCAGAGAGAGAGATAGAGAAATGGAGGGAGAGCTAAACAGAGAGGGTGTGGGGGGGGTGTGAGAGGGTCTCAGCAGGGGCAGGGGGAAAGAGACACAGAGTCTGGGGCTGCCCTCCTCCATCGTGGGACTGGCAGGGGGATCTTGCTGTGCAGAATTACCTTCATTGTCATTTGAATCATTCATTCATTGACTAAGGGAGGGTGGGGGTGTGATTGTGGGATTATAAATATTGTTACCACTCTGAGGTGATGTTTCCCTCTGCGCTATTTTGTAACCCCCCCAAAGGGATACACCTCGCCTCGTAATCTTAAGTAAGTGTGTGTGAGACAGGAGGAAGCTACTGGTTTTAGACAGATGTGCAGGAGGAGGCCATTCGGCCCATCTAGTCTGTACCGACCACAATCCCAACCAGGCCCTATTCCCATGACCCCACACTTTTAACCTGCTAATCCCCCTGACACTGGGGTCAATTTAACACGGCCAATCCACCCAACCCGCACAGCTTTGTGCTGTGGGAGGAATTGGTAAATTAAAGCAGGATCTGACACTCTCTGTATCAGGAACAACTAACAGGTCTTTAATTTAGACTGGGTGACAACCTTATTAAAACAATGAACAAACTGAATAAACTCCCCAGTAGAATGCTGTTCCAATGACAAGACTCACTCAGGAATAATGAAATAAATCATTACAGAATAGAGTCACCCTCAAATAATATAATACCAGGCGTCTGTTGGAAGTGTGAACTTTCTTCTGCTGCTTGGGTCTGGAATACTTTCTGAGTTGGTTTCTGCTTCTATTTAGATGGTGATGTGATGAAGCTGTATATATTACTGCAGGATTCAGTGTCAGACTCTCCCTCCTTCAATCTAAAGAGGCAGCAAGGTCGCTCCCTCCCCGTTATTTCCCCCTGTCCCGGGTTTAAATACCCAGAATTTCCTCACAGTATTCCTGCAATTTGAGTGGCTTGAGGCTGTCACCAACGCTCCAATTTGAATGCAATTGGTTGTGTGTGTTTGAGAGCTTGTTTTAAAATCATTGACCCAATTCAAAGCCTGTTTTGCTCTGCTGGGACTCTGGCTGCTGCTTTGGACACAAATGTTGTAAAGTTGTCTTCTGCAGCCCTGCTTTCTGCAGTTTAAAATCCCCAGCACAAAGACACAGGCTTTCTAAAGACACAACGCTGGATGGTTCGTTTTGGTTTTCTCAGCATTTCTTTTCAATATTTACATTTGTCAAACACCACATGTTTAACCTTATATGTGCAACTTCATAACAATATTGGACAGGGAGAGAGAGATCGGGAGAGACAGAGAGACAGTCACACAAAGAGAGAGGGAGAGAGAGACAGAGAGAGAGAGAAAGTCACATGGAGTAATGAGGATGGGGCCTGGATGTGAATGTGGTCGGTGTAGACCTGATGGGCCGAATGGGCCTCCTTCTGTACTGTAGGGTCCTATTATTCTGTAATGGGGGCTGCGTGCGGTGTGAGGGGAGGGTGGAAGGGGACAGGGGGTGGGGGCAGCACTGGTTCCCTTTTCCCCCCCTCCCTCCTCCCAGGCCCTGTCCGGGAGGTTTCGGGGCTGGAGGGGATTGTTCTGGTGAACTGGCCGGGGCCTGGGGAACCTGTTCTTTGTCCAGGATGTATAATGCAGCCTCTGTGACCAGGCCTCAATCCCAGGCCTAACCTCAGGAAGGCTTTTGCATTTTGCTCCTTTTCCAAACAGTGCCTGTGTTTAAATCGATGGGACTCGACGGTCGAATAAAACCTGCAGCAGACACTTTAATACAAAGAACAGCACAGCACAGGAACAGGTCCTTTGGCCCTCCAAGCCTGCGCCGATCATGTTTCCCTATCGAGACCAATGGCCTGTAACCCTCTATACCCCGTTTGTTCATGTGTCTATCCAGATAAATCTTAAATGTCACTAATGTATCTGCCTCAACCACCTCACTTGGCAGCGCATTCCAGGCCCCCACCACCCTCTGTGTAAAAACCTTCCCCGCACATCTCCACTCAACCTTTCCCCCTTATCTTGAACTTGTTCCCCTTGTAATTATCATTTCTGTCCTGGGAAAAAGCTCCCAACTGTTCATCCTCGCCACACCCCTCATAATTTTATAAACTTCCAGCTGGTCGTCCCTCAGCCTCCGTCTTTCCAGGGAGAACAATCCCAGTTTATTCAATCACTCCTCACAGCCAATACCCTCCATACCAGGCAACATCCTGGTCAACCCTTTCATTGGATTTGGGATGTGATTGTGGGTTTTCCTGCTATATCTCTTTCTCTTCAATCTTTCTCCCGTGATTGAGAGTTATCAGGGAGGGAGAGAGAGAGAAAGGGATGGTAACAGAGAGAGAGAGAGAGAGAGAAAGGGATGGTAACAGAGAGAGAGAGAGAGAGAGCAAAGGCAGAGGGGCAGGGAGAGGAGAGAGATTGGAGGGGAGTGGGTTAGCGGGTGGGGGAGGGGGAGCCTCCGCTGTGCACTCACAGCCCAGCCAGCTCCCTAGTCTCTGGTTAGGTGCATTAACCCACTCTGGCGCATTAACAGGCGCCAGAGTGTGGCGACTAGGAGAATTTCACAGTAACTTCATTGCAGTGTTAATGTAAGCCTTACTTGTGACTAAGAAATAAACTTTACTTTATACTTTACTCTGAGATAAAGACCCTCACTCACAGCCTCCCAGAAGGTGGGATTTATAAACAGCGACTGTGTAACTGAGGCTGAATCTGTGCTGTTGTGTTTGAAAATATATTTTCCTCATATTTGATGTGTTGTAAAGATATTGGAATGTGGCTGCAGCCACATTGCAGTGAGAGAGAGATGTAGCTTTGCAGAAGGAGCTTCCCTCCCCATTTCCCCATGGAAATCACTGAGAAATAGCAGACGTGGCCCACAACACGTCATTATTTGAAACGGTCAGACAGAAACTTATCAGAGAGAGCATTTTAATCCCCATTCATCCCCAGATGGAGAAACAGAGCAGAGATCAGGACAGATTATCCAGAGTAGGAGAGACCGGGGCAGAGATGGGGTATTGGATATATATATATAGATCTGGGGGGAAAGAAAAAGAGACACAGAGGGGGCTGGACAGGTTCAGAGATAGAGGCAGAGAAACGGGCAGAGAGAAAGAAACAGCGAGAGACAGAGGGAATGGGAGAGAGAGGTGTGACTGTGCTCGGAGTGGAAGGTTCCCTGTTCATATCGAATGTACAAACAGCCCCAATCCTGGAGTGACTCATTATTTTTATTTGGGGTGGGGGAGAGATGGAGGGGGGGGGGGAGCGAGGGAGAGAGAGGAAGAAGTGTGGTTCCCTCATTGCCCACTCACTTTAGCCCAATCCTCACTTAAAATATCACTTTGTATCTGGCCCTGCTCAGACTGTGTGTGGGATCTTGCTGTGCCCTCCTCCCCACCCCATATTCTCTGCACTGTGACAGCGCCCCACACTTTAAACATGAAAAGATGGAGAGGAAGGAGGGTGGGGTAGAGAGAGAGGAACAGAGAATGGGTGGGGAGTGTCGGGGGCTCAGTGGAGGGGGGTAGGGGGATAGAGACAGAGGCTCTGGGGGTGGAGGGGGAGGTGGGTGTCCTCCTGCAGTGTGGGACTCCCTGTGGATCCTGATTGCAGCATTCCCAGTCTCTCTCTCTCCCTTTCACTGTGAAGCACTCGGGAGGGAGAGGGAGCTGAAATTCAAATTCCTGAGCCTGGGGGAAAGGCTTGTTCTCAATCCCACAGTCCTGCTTGTGTTTTTAGACAGGGCGCTGGGATTTGTGGGTGTGGATGGAGAAGATTGTTCTGTTTAACTGGGGGGTGGGAGAGAGGGGGGTTTGTTCTTTCTACCTGAGGAATAATGCAGCCTCTGTGACGAGACCGCACTTCATGGCCTAAATCTCAGCAGCACTTTTGCATTCGCTTAATTCCCCAACAGGGTTTAAGTGGCTGAATTCAATGGTTCAATAAAATGTGAAGCAGCCGCTTCAGGGTGGGATTGTGGATTTTCCTGCCCGACTTGCCCCCTCTCATTTCCCTTTTGATTGTGAGTTTTATTTTAAACGGTCAGACAGAAACTTAGAGAGAGCATTTCAATCCAGATTCACCTCGAGGTAGAGAAACAGAGCAGAGATCAGGACAGGTTATCCAGAGACGGGGTATTGGACAGATATAGATCTGGGGGAAGTGTGTAGGAGACGGAGAGGGAGAAACAGAGGGGGGGGGGGGGGGGGGGGAGAGGTGACTGATAGAAGTGGGAACTTCATTGGGGCCTCCTGTGTTTATTCACTGGCCTGTCTCTGGAGTAAAGCCCCCAGAATGCTTTGATGTGTTTAATAAATTCAATATCGGGACAGTCAGGAGGCAGTTGGAAGTTCATTGCATTTGAAACGTGTTCCCATTTTGTCAGGGTTTAATAATGAGGAGGTGAAAATGAATGTTTCCCCCACCCCCCCCAGTGAGATTGTGAATTTCAGCAAGTCCTGGGATCTTGCTGTGCCTTTTATTGTTTTTAATCAGCTTTTGTTTTGTGTTTAATCAAATTTCACTTTATTTTCTCTTTCTCTCTTCCAAGGAGAATTCCTTTGGAATCTTTGGCGATGCAGAGAGCGAATAGTTTTGCCGTGAGGAATCCTCGGACAAGAGCTATAACCAGAGAGAAAAATATTAATAAAAGTCCCCGTGTCTTTGTCGTTCATTTTTATACACAGATAGACTGGTGGGGCTTTTACACTGAGGGTTAGTGGTCTGTGTGTCAGGGGGAGGGGGTATTCCCAGTGATCCCTGCTCCAATGTAATCCCACAGATTTCAATCCCTCTCCCTGAAGCTCTGTCTGTGCAACTCCCCCATCCTCAGAACTGTTTCTCCACATCTTTCCAATCCCTGTCTCTCCTCATCCTTTATACCTCAGCCTCCCACAATGGCAGCATCTTTCCCTTTTTCTCTCCTTCTCTCTGTCTTTCACTCTCTCTGAAACGTTGTCACTCTGTCTTGCCAAAGCCCCACTTTCTACTTATCTCCACATCTCACTTTGTATCTCAGCCTCTCTGGACATCTCCCTCTCTCTCTTTGTGGATCATTTTATCTCAATCACAACAGCCTCCTCTCCGTCTCTCTCTCTATCTCTGCTCCCCCCTCTGTCTATCTCTGCTCCCTCTCTGTGACTAATTCTGTCTGAAGTACAGCAGCATTCTCTCTCACTCCCCATCTCTATATCTTTTCACAATAACTTCATTGCAGTGTTAATGTAAGCCTACTTGTGATTAACAAATAAAATTTTAACTTTAACTCTACTTTTGTCTCTTATCTCTCTCTCTATCGCTTCCCTCTCTCTATCTGCTTCCCCCTCTCTCTGATCTCTGCTTCCCCCTCTGTGAATCAGTCTGAATTACAGTCGCATCCTCCCCATCTCCATCTCTCTGATCTCTGCTTCCCCCTCTCTGTGAATCATTCTGTCTGAATTACAGCAGCATTCTCTCTATCTCCATCTCTATATCTCTGCTTCTCTGTCTCTTATATCTCTCTCTCTGCTCTCTCGTGGGGGACGGGCCAGATCACGGGTTTGCTGTTCACAAGCAGCAAAGGCCCAGGAACGCAGAGGGAGGGAATCAGGGGCAATTCAGAGGGATCCAGCACTGCTGAAAGGGGGGAGTGTGTAATACAGGGGCTTGTTCAGAGCCGGGGCTATTAGACAGAGAGGGAAGGGGCCGGTGGGGGAGGCTGTTGTACAAGAGCGGGAAAAATTATAACACAGGCTGACCAGAGTCAGGGGTTATCAGAGAAAGGGGGCAATGGAGGAGGGGAGGGGGAATCAGACAGGGGGTCTGTTGTACAGGATGGGGGTGGGGGATGTTATAACACA
>NW_027590740.1:0-189346 GCF_964213995.1 Mustelus asterias
CCCCTGAACCCTCTCCCTCGCCCCTCAACCCTCTCCCCTCCCTCCGCCCATCCCCTCTCCCCTCAACCCTCTCCCCTCAGCACTCCCTCCCCCCTCAGCACTCTCCCTCTCCCCTCAACACGCTCCTCCCCTCAACCCTCTCCCCTCAACCCTCTCCCTCCCCCTCAACCCTCTCCCTCACGCCTCAACCCGCTCCCTCTCCCCTCAACACGCTCCCTCTCCCCCTCAACACTCGCCCTCACCCCTCAATCCTCTTCCCTCAGCACCCTCGCTCTCCCCTCAACCCTCTCCCTCACCCCACAACCCTCTTGATCTCCCCTCAACCCTCTCCCCTCTCCCCTCAAGCCCTCGCTCTCCCCTCAACCCTCTGGCTCACCCCACAACCCTCTCGCTCTCCCCTCAACCCTTTCGCTCTCCCCTCTCAACACTCACCTCTCCCCTCAACACTCTTCCTCTCCCGCTCTCTCCCCCCCTCCACTCTCAACCCTCTCCACTCAGCACTCTCCCTCTCCACCCTCCACACTCTACCTCTCCCCCTCAACCCTCTCCCTCTCCACCCTCAACACTCTCCCTCTCCCTGAACACTCTCCTCTCCCCTCAACCCTCTCCCTCTCCCTCAAACCTTCCTCTCCCCTACCTCAACTCCCTCTCCACTCAACCCTCTCCCTCTCCCCTCAACCCTCTCCCTGTCCCCTCAGCACTCTCCCAGGGGTGGCACGGTGGCACAGTGGTTGGCACTGCTGCCTCACAGCGTCACGTGCCCGGGTTCAATTCCGGGCTTGGGTCACTCTCTGTGTTTCCCCCGTGTCTGCGTGGGTTTCCTGTTGGTCTCCAGCCCCCTCGCAATGTCTCAGAGACTTACTGTCGAGGTGAGTTGACCCGTACAGGTGCCGGCGTCTGACAACTCGGGGAATTTCACAGCAACTTCATTGCAGTGTCAATGTACGCCTTATTTGTGACTAATCAGTAAACTTTACCTCTCCCCTCCACACACTCTCTCTCCCCTCAACACTTCCCCTCTCTCGCAAACCCCCCCCCCCCTCTGAAGTCAGCACACCCCGACACACATCAACACTCCCATATTTACACTCCCCCGTCACATTCACACTCCCCCTCTCACATTCACACTCCCCTCTCACATTCACACTGCCCCTCTCACATTCACACTCCCCCTCTCACATTCACACTCCCCCTCTCACATTCACACTCCCCCTCTCACATTCACACTCCCCCTCTCATATTCACACTCCCCCTCTCACATTCACACTCCCCCTCTCACATTCACACTCCCCCTCTCACATTCACACTCCCCCTCTCACATTCACACTCCCCCTCTCACATTCACACTCCCACTCTCACATTCACACTCCCACTCTCACATTCACACTCCCCCTCTCACATTCACACTCCCACTTTCACATTCACACTCCCACTCTCTCTCTGTGACCCTGTGTGTATCTCTGATTCTCTCTCTGTGTTCCTGTGTGTATCTGTGATTCTCTCTCTGTGTCCCTGTGTGTATCTGTGATTCTCTCTCTGTGTCCCTGTGTGTATCTGTGTTTTTCTTTCCCTTTCTGTCCCTGAACAGTTCTCTAAAAGCAAAGATAACTGAATGAATGATGCGGATATCGCCTTAAACATTCCCTCTGTCCACCTCTGTGCAGTTTTCCAGCAATGTGTACTGCCTACAAACTGCAGGGAAGAAGCATTTCCCTCCTGTGACGGCTCCTTACACACCTCCAATCTGTAACCTGGAAGGACAAGGATGTGAGAAAAATTACAACGTCACCACCTGAAAGTTCATCTCCGAATCACACACCATCCTGATTTGGAATCTATCTCGTCGTTTCTTCACTGTCGCTGAGTCAAATCCAGTAAATCCCTCCTGAACTGCAAGGCCAGCAGGAATGAACCATCACATATTGCCCTTGAGAATGTGATGGTGAGCTGCTTTTTGACATTGCTGCTGTCCATTGGGTGTTGGGGAGGAAGTGTCTGGATTTGACTCAGTGACAGCAATGGAACAGTGATAGCGTTCCAAGTCAGCATGGTGTGTGGATTGGAGATGATGCTGCTGGTGATGTTCTCAGTTTCTGCTCTGTCTAGGAATAGTGTTTACTGGTTAGGAAGGTGCTGTTGAAGGAGTCTTGGTGAGTTCGTGCAGTGGATCTTGTTAGTGTGACAGACTGCAGTCCCTGTACAATGGTGATGGAGGAGGTTAATGTTTATTAGATGTGATGGGTGACACTTTAGTTCCCCTCTGTACCTGTGGTTAGCTGTGTTTGCTTTTCTCTCAGTCCATCTTTGCCTCTCGGTTGCATTCTGTCTCTCTCCCCAGTCTGTATCTGTGAATCTCCCGCACTCCCACAATCGCCGTGCAAATAGTTTTCCCATTCACCATACCATTTTTCACATGCGATTCCTATGTGTATGTGTCATTCCCTCTTTCTGTCCCTGTGTGCATCAACGATTTTCTCTCTGTGTCCCTGTGTGTATCTGTGATTCTCTCTGTGTCCCTGTGTGTATCTGTGATTCTCTCTCTGTATGTCCCTGTGTGTATCTGTGATTCTCTCTGTGTCCCTGTGTGTATCTGTGATTCTCTCTCTGTGTGCCCCGGTGTGTAGCTGTGATTCTCTCTCTCTGTGTCCCTGTGTGTTTCTGTGATTTTCTCTGCGTTCCTGTGTGTATCTGTGATTCTCTCTCTGTGTGTCCCTGTGTGTATCTGTGATTCTCTCTCTGTGTGTCCCTGTGTGTATCTGTGATTCTCTCGCTGTGTCCCTGTGTCCAGCTCTGTGTTTCACAGGAGCAGGCTGAGGAGTAAGAAGAAAATGCCAGGCAAGATGTTGGAATGCTCCTCTTGCAGGATGTGGGAGATCAGGGAGACCTCCGGTATCCCTGACGACAGCACCTGCAAAAGATGGATCCAGCTGCAGCTGCTGGCAAAGCGTGTTAGGGAACTGGAGAAGGAGCTTGATGACCTCCATCTAATTCGGGAGAATGAGGAGTTTATAGACAGTAGCTTGAGGGAGATAGTTACACCTAAGCAGCAGAGCACAGGAAATTGGGTTACTGTAAGGAGAGGAAATGGCAGTGTGAAAGGACAGACAGAGCAGGGTTCCCCTGTGGCCATACCCCTCCACAACAGGTATACTGAATTGGATACTGTTGTGGGAGATGCTTTACCTGGGACAAGCTGCGACAGCTGGAACTCTGATACTGAGTCTGGTTCTACAGCGCAAAAGGGTGGGATGAAGAAGAGGAGAGCAGTAGTGATAGGGGACTCAATGGTCAGAGGTACGGACAGGAGGTTCTGTGATCGGGACAGAGACTCCCGCATGGTTTGTTACCTCCCGGGTGCCAAGGTCAGCGATGTCTCTGATCACGTGCACAGCGTTCTAAAGTGGGAAGGTGATCAGCCAGATGTCGTGGTACACGTCGGTATCAATGACGTGGGAAGGAAGAGTGAGGAGATCCTAAAGAGTGAGTACAAAGAGCTTGGAAAGAAGTAAAAAAGCAGGACCCCGAGGGTAGTCATCTCAGGATTGCTACCTGAGCCACATGCCAGTGAGGGCAGGAGTAGGATGCTTGGGCGGATGAACACGTGGCTGAGGAACTGGTGCAGGGGGCAGGGTTTCCAATTCTTGGATCATTGGGACGTCTTTTGGGGCAGGTGGGACCTGTACAAGAGAGACGGGTTACACTTAAACTACAAGGGGACCAATATACTTGCAGGGAGATTTGCTAGTGTTATTGGGGAGCGTTTAAACTAGATTTGCAGGGGGATGGGAACCAGAGTGCCAGAGCAGATAGTGGAGCAGGGGTAAAAAGACAGGTTAGTTCAAGCAAAATCACAAATGGAAGAGTAGAGTGTGGTGGAAATATTTTTTTGTGGTGTGTCTATTTCAATGCCAGGAGTATTGCGGGGAAGGCAGATGAGCTGAAGGCGTGGATAGACACGTGGAAATATGACATTATAGCCATTAGTGAAACTTGGCTACAGGAGGGGCAGGACTGGCAGCTCAATGTTCCAGGGTTCCAATGTTCCAGACGGGATAGAGGCAGAGGGATAAAAGGTGGGGGGGGGGGGGGGGGGGTGGCATTGTTGGTCAAGTGACACAATCCCCAAGGATCACTCTAAATCGTTACACAATCCCAAAGGATCACTCGAAATCGTGACACAATTCACAAGGATCGTTTTAAATAGTGACAGAATCCACAACGATCAGTCTAAATAGTGACACAATCCCCATGGATCACTCCAAATAGTGACACAATCCCCAAGGATCACTCTAAATAGTGACACAATCCCCAAGGATCACTCACAATAGTGACACAATCCCCAAGGATGACTCTAAATAGTGTGATCCTTGGGGATTGTGTCACTATTCTGCGTGATCCTTGGGGACTGTTTCAATATTGAGAGTGATCCTTGGGGATTGTGTCACTATATAAAGTGATCCTTGAGGATTGTGTCACTATTTAGAGTCATCCTTGGGGATTTTGTCATTATTTAGAATGATCCTTGGGGATTGTGTCACTATTTAGAGTGATCCTTGGGGATTGTGTCACTATTTACAGTGATCCTTGGGGATTGTGTCACTATTTAGAATGTCCCTTGGTGATTGTGTCACTATTTAGAGTAATCCTTGGGAATTGTGTCACCATTTACAGTGATCCTTGGGGATTGTGTCACTATTCAGAGTGATCCTTGGGGATTGTGTCACTATTTAGAGTGATCCTTTGGGATTGTGTCACTATTTAGAGTGATCCTTGGGGATTGTGTCACTATTTAGAGTGATCCTTGGGGTTTGTGTCACCATTTAGAGTGATCCTTGGGGATTGTGTCACAATTTAGAGTGATCCTTGGGGATTGTGTCACTATTTAGAATGATCCTTGGGGTTTGTGTCACTATTTAGAGTGATACTCGTGGATTGTGTCACTATTTAGAGTGATCCTTGGGGATTGTGTAATTATTTAGAGTGATCCTTGGGGATTGTGTCACAATTTAGAGTGATCCTTGGGTATTGTGTCACTATTTAGAGTGATCCTTGGGGATTGTGCCACTATTCAGAGTGATCCTTGGGGATTGTGTCACTATTCTGCGTGATCATTGGGGATTGTTTCAATATTGAGAGTGATCCTTGGAGAATTTGTCACTAATTTGAGTGGTCCTTGTGAATTGTGTCACAGTTTAAAATGATCCTTGTGGATTGTGTCACTATTTAGAGTGATCCTTGTGGATTGTGTAACGATTGAGAGTGATCCTTGGGGATTGTGTCACTATTTAGAGTGATCCTTGTGGATTGTGTCATTATTTAGAGTGATCCTTGGGGGTTGTGTCACTATACAGAGTGATCCTTGTGGATTGTCTCATTATTTAGAGTGTCCTTGGGGATTGTGCCACTATTTTGAGTGATCCTTGTGGATTGTATCACTATTTAGAGTGATCCTTGGGGTTTTGTGTCTCTATCGAGAGTGATCCTTGGGGATTGTGTCACTATTTAGAGTGATCCTTGGGGATTGTGTCACTATTTACAGTGATCCCTGGGAATTGTGTCAGTATTTAGAGTGATCCTTGGGTATTGTGTCACTATTTAGAGTTACCCTTGGGGATTATGTCACGATTTAGAGTGATACTTGGGGATTGTGTCACTATTTAGAGTGATCCTTGGGAATTGTGTCAATATTTAGAGTGATCCTTGGGAATTGTGTCACTATTGAGAGAGATCCTTGGGGATTGAGTCACAATTTAGAGTAATCCTTGGGAATTGTGTCACCATTTACAGTGATCCTTGGGGATTGAGTCACTATTTAGAGTGATCCTTGGGGATTGTGTCACTATTTAGAGTGATCCTTGGGGATTGTGTCACTATTTAGAGTGATCCTCTGGGATTGTGTCACTATTTAGAGTGATCCTTGGGGATTGTGTCACTATTTAGAGTGATCCTTGGGGATTGTGTCACTATTTAGAGTGATCCTCTGGGATTGTGTCACTATTTAGAGTGATCCTTGGGGATTGTGTCACTATTTAGAGTGATCCTTGGGGATTGTGTCACTATTTAGAGTGATCCTTGTGGTTTGTGTCACTATTTCGAGTGATCCTCGTGGATTGTGTCACTATTTAGAGTGATCCTTGGGGATTGTGTAACTATTTGCAGTGATCCTTGACGATTGTATCACCATTTACAGTGATCCTTGGGGATTGTGTCACTATTTAGAGTGATCCTTGGGGATTGTGTCACTATTTAGAGTGATCCTTGTGGATTGTGTCATTATTTAGAGTGATCCTTGGGGATTGTGTCACTATTTAGAGTGATCCTTGTGGATTGTGGTATCATTTGGATTGATCCTTGGGGATTGTGTCACTATTTAGAGTGATCCTTGGGGATTGTGTCATTATTTAGAGTGATCCTTGGGGATTGTGTAACTATTTAGAGTGATCCTTGGGGATTGTGTCACTATTTAGAGTGATCCTTGGGGATTGTGTCAGTATTTAGAGTGATCCTTACGGATTGTGTCACTATTTAGAGTGATCCTTGAGGATTGTGTCACTATTTAGAGTGATCCTTTGGGATTGTGTCACTATTTAGAGTGATCCTTTGGGATTGTGTCACCATTTACAGTGATCCTTGGGGATTGTGTCACTATTTAGAGTGATCCTTGGGGATTGTGTAACTATTTAGAATGATCCTTGGGGATTGTGTCACTATTTAGAGTGATCCTTGGGGATTGTGTCACTATTTAGAGTGATCCTTACGGATTGTGTCACTATTTAGAGTGATCCTTGAGGATTGTGTCACTATTTAGAGTGATCCGTTGGGATTGTGTCACTATTTAGAGTGATCCTTGGGGATTGAGTCACTATTTAGAGTGATCCTTGGGGATTGTGTCACTATTTCGAGTGATCCTTGGGGACTGTGTCACTATTTAGAGTGATCCTGTGGGATTGTGTCACTATTTAGAGTGATCCTTGGGGCTTGTGTCACTATTTAGAGTGATCCTTGAGGATTGTGTCACTATTTAGAGTGATCCTTGTGGTTTGTGTCACTATTTCGAGTGATCCTCGTGGATTGTGTCACTATTTAGAGTGATCCTTGGGGATTGTGTAACTATTTGCAGTGATCCTTGACGATTGTGTCACCATTTACAGTGATCCTTGGGGATTGTGTCACTATTTAGAGTGATCCTTGGGGATTGTGTCACTATTTGGAGTGATCCTTGTGGATTGTGTCATTATTTAGAGTGATCCTTGGGGATTGTGTCACTATTTAGAGTGATCCTTGTGGATTGTGGCATCATTTGGATTGATCCTTGGGGATTGTGTCACTATTTAGAGTGATCCTTGGGGATTGTGTCATTATTTAGAGTGATCCTTGGGGATTGTGTAACTATTTAGAGTGATCCTTGGGGATTGTGTCACTATTTAGAGTGATCCTTGAGGATTGTGTCACTATTTAGAGTGATCCTTTGGGATTGTGTCACTATTTAGAGTGATCCTTTGGGATTGTGTCACCATTTACAGTGATCCTTGGGGATTGTGTCACTATTTAGAGTGATCCTTGGGGATTGTGTCACTAATTAGAGTGATCCTTGTGGATTGTGTCACTATTTAGAGTGATCCTTTGGGATTGTGTCACTATTTAGAGTGATCCTTTGGGATTGTGTCACCATTTACAGTGATCCTTGGGGATTGTGTCACTATTTAGAGTGATCCTTCGGGATTGTGTCACTATTTAGAGTGATCCATTGGGGTTGTGTCACTATTTAGAGTGATCCTTAGGTATTGTGTCACTATTTCGAGTGATCCTTGGGGATTGTGTCACTATTTAGTGTGATCCTTGGGGATTGTGTCACTATTCTGCGTGATCAATGGGGATTGTTTCAATATTGAGAGTGATCCTTGGAGAAGTTGTCACTAATTTGAGTGATCCTTGTGGATTGTGTCATTATTTAGAGTGATCCTTGGGGATTGTGTCACTATTTAGAGTGATCCTTGTGGATTGTGTCACTATTTAGAGTGATCCTTGTGGATTGTGTCATTATTTAGAGTGATCCTTGGGGATTGTGTCACTATTTAGAGTGATCCTTGTAGATTGTGTCATTATTTAGAGTGATCCTTGGGGATTGTGTCACTATTTAGAGTGATCCTTGGGGATTGTGTCATTATTTAGAGTGATCCTTGGGGATTGTGTCTCTATTTAGAGTGATCCTTGGTTATTGTGTCACTATTTAGAGTGTTCCTTGGGATTGTGTCACTATTTAGAATGATCCTTGGGGATTGTGTCTCTATTGAGAGTGATCCTTTGGGATTGTGTCACTATTTAGAGTGATCCTTGTGGATTGTATCACTATTTAGAGTGATCCTTGGGGATTGTGTCACTATTTAGAGTGATCCTTGGGGTTTGTGTCTCTATTGAGAATGATCCGTGGGGATTGTGTCACTATTTAGAGTGATCCTTGGGGATCGTGTCACTATTTAGAGTGATCCTTGGGGATTGTGTCTCTATTGAGAGTGATCCTGGGGATTGTGTCACTATTTACAGTGATCCTTGGGGATTGTGTCACTATTTAGAGTGAACCTTGGGGATTGAGTCACAATTGAGATTAATCCTTGGGAATTGTGTCACCATTTAGAGTGATCCTTGGGGATTGTGTCACTATTTAGAGTGATCCTTGGGGATTGTGTCACTATTTAGAGTGATCCTTGGGAATTGTGTCACCATTTAGAGTGATCCTTGGGGATTGTGTCACTATTTAGTCTAATCCTTGGGGATTGTGTCACTACTTAGAGTGATTCTTTGGGATTGTGTAACTATTTAGAGTGATCCTTGTGGATAGTGTCACTATTTAGAGTGATCCTTGGGGATTGTGTCACTATTTAGAGTGATCCTTGGGGATTGTGTCACTGTTTAGAGTGATCCTTGTGGTTTGTGTCACTATTTCGAGTGATCCTCGTGGATTGTGTCACTATTTAGAGTGATCCTTGGGGATTGTGTAACTATTTGCAGTGATCCTTGACGATTGTGTCACCATTTACAGTGATCCTTGGGGATTGTGTCACTATTTAGAGTGATCCTTGGGGATTGTGTCACTATTTAGAGTGATCCTTGTGGATTGTGTCATTATTTAGAGTGATCCTTGTGTTTTGTGTCACTATTTAGAGTGATCCTTGTGGATTGTGGCATCATTTGGGTTGATCCTTGGGGATTGTGTCTCTATTTAGAGTGATCCTTGGGGATTGTGTCATTATTTAGAGTGATCCTTGGGGATTGTGTAACTATTTAGAGTGATCCTTGGGGATTGTGTCACTATTTAGAGTGATCCTTGGGGATTGTGTCACTATTTAGAGTGATCCATACGGATTGTGTCACTATTTAGAGTGATCCTTGAGGATTGTGTCACTATTCAGAGTGATCCTTTGGGATTGTGTCACTATTTAGAGTGATCCTTTGGGATTGTGTCACCATTTACAGTGATCCTTGGGGATTGTGTCACTATTTAGAGTGATCCTTGGGGATTGTGTCACTATTTAGAGTGATCCTTGTGGATTGTGTCATTATTTAGAGTGATCCTTGGGGATTGTGTCACTATTTAGAGTGATCCTTGTGGATTGTGGCATCATTTGGATTGATCCTTGGGGATTGTGTCACTATTCAGAGTGATCCTTGGGGATTGTGTCATTATTTAGAGTGATCCTTGGGGATTGTGTAACTATTTAGAGTGATCCTTGGGGATTGTGTCACTATTTAGAGTGATCCTTGGGGATTGTGTCACTATTTAGAGTGATCCTTACGGATTGTGTCACTATTTAGAGTGATCCTTGAGGATTGTGTCACTATTTAGAGTGATCCTTTGGGATTGTGTCACTATTTAGAGTGATCCTTCGGGATTGTGTCACTATTTAGAGTGATCCTTAGGTATTGTGTCACTATTTAGAGTGATCCTTGGGGATTGTGTCACTATTTAGTGTGATCCTTGGGGATTGTGTCACTATTCTGCGTGATCAATGGGGATTGTTTCAATATTGAGAGTGATCCTTGGAGAAGTTGTCACTAATTTGAGTGATCCTTGTGAATTGTGTCACAGTTTAAAATGATCCTTGTGGATTGTGTCACTATTTAGAGTGATCCTTGTGGATTGTGTCATTATTTAGAGTGATCCTTGGGGATTGTGTCACTATTTAGAGTGATCCTTGTGGATTGTGTCATTATTTAGAGCGATCCTTGGGGATTGTGTCACTATTTAGAGTGATCCTTGTGGATTGTGTCATTATTTAGAGTGATCCTTGGGGATTGTGTCTCTATTGAGAGTGATCCTTTGGGATTGTGTCACTATTTAGAGTGATCCTTGTGGATTGTATCAATATTTAGAGTGATCCTTGGGGATTGTGTCACTATTTAGAGTGATCCTTCGGGTTTGTGTCTCTATTGAGAATGATCCGTGGGGATTGTGTCACTATTTAGAGTGATCCTTGGGGATCGTGTCACTATTTAGAGTGATCCTTGGGGATTGTGTCTCTATTGAGAGTGATCCTGGGGATTCTGTCACTATTTAGAGTGATCCTTGGGGATTGTGTCACTATTTAGAGTGAACCTTGGGGATTGAGTCACAATTGAGATTAATCCTTGGGAATTGTGTCACCATTTAGAGTGATCCTTGGGGATTGTGTCACTATTTAGAGTGATCCTTGGGGATTGTGTCACTATTTAGAGTGATCCTTGGGAATTGTGTCACCATTTAGAGTGATCCTTGGGGATTGTGTCACTATTTAGTCTAATCCTTGGGGATTGTGTCACTATTTAGAGTGATTCTTTGGGATTGTGTAACTATTTAGAGTGATCCTTGGGGATAGTGTCACTATTTAGAGTGATCCTTGGGGTTTGTGTCACTATTTAGAGTGATCCTTGGGGATTGTGTCACTATTTAGAGTGATCCTTGGGGTTTGTGTCACTATTTCGAGTGATCCTTGTGGATTGTGTCATTATTTAGAGTGATCCTTGGGGATTGTGTCACTATTTGGAGTGATCATTGTGGATTGTGTCATTATTTAGAGTGATCCTTGGGGATTGTGTCACTATTTAGAGTGATCCTTGGGGATTGTGTCATTATTTAGAGTGATCCTTGGGGATTGTGTTAGTATTTCGTGTGATCCTTGTGTTTTGTGTCACTATTTAGAGTGATCCTTGGGTATTGTGTCACTATTTAGAGTGATCCTTGGGCATTGTGTTAGTATTTAGAGTGATCCTTGGGGATTGTGTTAGTATTTCGTGTGATCCTTGGGGATTGTGTCACTATTCTGCGTGATCCTTGGGGACTGTTTCAATATTTAGAGTGGTCCTTGGGGATTGTGTCACTATTTAGTGTGATCCTTGGGGATTGTGCCATTATTTAGAGTGATCCTTGGGGATTGTGACACTATTTAGAGTGGTCCTTGGGTATTGTGTCACTATTTAGTGTGGTCCTTGGTGATTGTGTCACTATTTAGAGTGAACCTTGGGAATTGTGTCACTATTTAGAGTCATCCTTGGGGATTGTTTCACTATTGTGAGTGATCCTTGGTGATTGTGTCACAATTTAGAGTGATCCTTGTGGATTGTGTCATTATTTAGAGTGATCCTTGGGGATTGTGTCACTATTTAGAGTGATCCTTGTGGATTGTGGCATCATTTGGATTGATCCTTGGGGATTGTGTCACTATTTAGAGTGATCCTTGGGGATTGTGTCACTATTTAGAGTGATCCTTGTGGATTGTGTCATTATTTAGAGTGATCCTTGGGGATTGTGTCACTATTTAGAGTGATCCTTGTGGATTGTGGCTTCATTTGGATTGATCCTTGGGGATTGTGTCACTATTTAGAGTGATCCTTGGGGATTGTGTCATTATTTAGAGTGATCCTTGGGGATTGTGTAACTATTTAGAGTGATCCTTGGGGATTGTGTCACTATTTAGAGTGATCCTTGGGGATTGTGTCACTATTTAGCGTGATCCTTACGGATTGTGTCACTATTTAGAGTGATCCTTGAGGATTGTGTCACTATTTAGAGTGATCCTTTGGGATTGTGTCACTATTTAGAGTGATCCTTTGGGATTGTGTCACCATTTACAGTGATCCTTGGGGATTGTGTCACTATTTAGAGTGATCCTTGGGGATTGTGTCACTAATTAGAGTGATCCTTGTGGATTGTGTCACTATTTAGAGTGATCCTTTGGGATTGTGTCACTATTTAGAGTGATCCTTTGGGATTGTGTCACCATTTACAGTGATCCTTGGGGATTGTGTCACTATTTAGAGTGATCCTTCGGGATTGTGTCACTATTTAGAGTGATCCATTGGGATTGTGTCACTATTTAGAGTGATCCTTAGGTATTGTGTCACTATTTCGAGTGATCCTTGGGGATTGTGTCACTATTTAGTGTGATCCTTGGGGATTGTGTCACTATTCTGCGTGATCAATGGGGATTGTTTCAATATTGAGAGTGATCCTTGGAGAAGTTGTCACTAATTTGAGTGATCCTTGTGAATTGTGTCACAGTTTAAAATGATCCTTGTGGATTGTGTCACTATTTAGAGTGATCCTTGTGGATTGTGTCATTATTTAGAGTGATCCTTGGGGATTGTGTCACTATTTAGAGTGATCCTTGTGGATTGTGTCATTATTTAGAGTGATCCTTGGGGATTGTGTCACTATTTAGAGTGATCCTTGTAGATTGTGTCATTATTTAGAGTGATCCTTGGGGATTGTGTCACTATTTAGAGTGATCCTTGGGGATTGTGTCATTATTTAGAGTGATCCTTGGGGATTGTGTCTCTATTTAGAGTGATCCTTGGTTATTGTGTCACTATTTAGAGTGTTCCTTGGGATTGTGTCACTATTTAGAATGATCCTTGGGGATTGTGTCTCTATTTAGAGTGATCCTTTGGGATTGTGTCACTATTTAGAGTGATCCTTGTGGATTGTATCACTATTTAGAGTGATCCTTGGGGATTGTGTCACTATTTAGAGTGATCCTTGGGGTTTGTGTCTCTATTGAGAATGATCCGTGGGGATTGTGTCACTATTTAGAGTGATCCTTGGGGATCGTGTCACTATTTAGAGTGATCCTTGGGGATTGTGTCTCTATTGAGAGTGATCCTGGGGATTGTGTCACTATTTAGAGTGATCCTTGGGGATTGTGTCACTATTTAGAGTGAACCTTGGGGATTGAGTCACAATTGAAATTAATCCTTGGGAATTGTGTCACCATTTAGAGTGACCCTTGGGGATTGTGTCACTATTTAGAGTGATCCTTGGGGATTGTGTCACTATTTAGAGTGATCCTTGGGAATTGTGTCACCATTTAGAGTGATCCTTGGGGATTGTGTCACTATTTAGTCTAATCCTTGGGGATTGTGTCACTATTTGGAGTGATTCTTTGGGATTGTGTAACTATTTAGAGTGATCCTTGGGGATAGTGTCACTATTTAGAGTGATCCTTGGGGATTGTGTAACTATTTAGAGTGATCCTTGGGGATAGTGTCACTATTTAGAGTGATCCTTGGGGTTTGTGTCACTATTTAGAGTGATTCTTGGGGATTGTGTCACTATTTAGAGTGATCCTTGGGGTTTGTGTCACTATTTCGAGTGATCCTTGTGGATTGTGTCATTATTTAGAGTGATCCTTGGGGATTGTGTCACTATTTGGAGTGATCATTGTGGATTGTGTCATTATTTAGAGTGATCCTTGGGGATTGTGTCACTATTTAGAGTGATCCTTGGGGATTGTGTCATTATTTAGAGTGATCCTTGGGGATTGTGTTAGTATTTCGTGTGATCCTTGTGTTTTGTGTCACTATTTAGAGTGATCCTTGGGTATTGTGTCACTATTTAGAGTGATCCTTGGGCATTGTGTTAGTATTTAGAGTGATCCTTGGGGATTGTGTTAGTATTTCGTGTGATCCTTGGGGATTGTGTCACTATTCTGCGTGATCCTTGGGGACTGTTTCAATATTTAGAGTGGTCCTTGGGGATTGTGTCACTATTTAGTGTGATCCTTGGGGATTGTGCCATTATTTAGTGTGGTCCTTGGTGATTGTGTCACTATTTAGAGTGAACCTTGGGAATTGTGTCACTATTTAGAGTCATCCTTGGGGATTGTGTCACTATTGTGAGTGATCCTTGGTGATTGTGTCACAATTTAGAGTGATCCTTGTGGATTGTGTCATTATTTAGAGTGATCCTTGGGGATTGTGTCACTATTTAGAGTGATCCTTGTGGATTGTGGCATCATTTGGATTGATCCTTGGGGATTGTGTCACTATTTAGAGTGATCCTTGGGGATTGTGTCACTATTTAGAGTGATCCTTGTGGATTGTGTCATTATTTAGAGTGATCCTTGGGGATTGTGTCACTATTTAGAGTGATCCTTGTGGATTGTGGCTTCATTTGGATTGATCCTTGGGGATTGTGTCACTATTTAGAGTGACCTTGGGGATTGTGTCATTATTTAGAGTGATCCTTGGGGATTGTGTAACTATTTAGAGTGATCCTTGGGGATTGTGTCACTATTTAGAGTGATCCTTGGGGATTGTGTCACTATTTAGAGTGATCCTTACGGATTGTGTCACTATTTAGAGTGATCCTTGAGGATTGTGTCACTATTTAGAGTGATCCTTTGGGATTGTGTCACTATTTAGAGTGATCCTTTGGGATTGTGTCACCATTTACAGTGATCTTTGGGGATTGTGTCACTATTTAGAGTGATCCTTGGGGATTGTGTCACTAATTAGAGTGATCCTTGTGGATTGTGTCACTATTTAGAGTGATCCTTTGGGATTGTGTCACTATTTAGAGTGATCCTTTGGGATTGTGTCACCATTTACAGTGATCCTTGGGGATTGTGTCACTATTTAGAGTGATCCTTCGGGATTGTGTCACTATTTAGAGTGATCCATTGGGATTGTGTCACTATTTAGAGTGATCCTTAGGTATTGTGTCACTATTTCGAGTGATCCTTGGGGATTGTGTCACTATTTAGTGTGATCCTTGGGGATTGTGTCACTATTCTGCGTGATCAATGGGGATTGTTTCAATATTGAGAGTGATCCTTGGAGAAGTTGTCACTAATTTGAGTGATCCTTGTGAATTGTGTCACAGTTTAAAATGATCCTTGTGGATTGTGTCACTATTTAGAGTGATCCTTGTGGATTGTGTCATTATTTAGAGTGATCCTTGGGGATTGTGTCACTATTTAGAGTGATCCTTGTGGATTGTGTCATTATTTAGAGTGATCCTTGGGGATTGTGTCACTATTTAGAGTGATCCTTGTAGATTGTGTCATTATTTAGAGTGATCCTTGGGGATTGTGTCACTATTTAGAGTGATCCTTGGGGATTGTGTCATTATTTAGAGTGATCCTTGGGGATTGTGTCTCTATTTAGAGTGATCCTTGGTTATTGTGTCACTATTTAGAGTGTTCCTTGGGATTGTGTCACTATTTAGAATGATCCTTGGGGATTGTGTCTCTATTGAGAGTGATCCTTTGGGATTGTGTCACTATTTAGAGTGATCCTTGTGGATTGTATCACTATTTAGAGTGATCCTTGGGGATTGTGTCACTATTTAGAGTGATCCTTGGGGTTTGTGTCTCTATTGAGAATGATCCGTGGGGATTGTGTCACTATTTAGAGTGATCCTTGGGGATCGTGTCACTATTTAGAGTGATCCTTGGGGATTGTGTCTCTATTGAGAGTGATCCTGGGGATTGTGTCACTATTTAGAGTGGTCCTTGGGGATTGTGTCACTATTTAGAGTGAACCTTGGGGATTGAGTCACAATTGAGATTAATCCTTGGGAATTGTGTCACCATTTAGAGTGATCCTTGGGGATTGTGTCACTATTTAGAGTGATCCTTGGGGATTGTGTCACTATTTAGAGTGATCCTTGGGAATTGTGTCACCATTTAGAGTGATCCTTGGGGATTGTGTCACTATTTAGTCTAATCATTGGGGATTGTGTCACTATTTAGAGTGATTCTTTGGGATTGTGTAACTATTTAGAGTGATCCTTGGGGATAGTGTCACTATTTAGAGTGATCCTTGGGGATTGTGTCACTATTTAGAGTGATCCTTGGGGATTGTGTCACTGTTTAGAGTGATCCTTGTGGTTTGTGTCACTATTTCGAGTGATCCTCGTGGATTGTGTCACTATTTAGAGTGATCCTTGGGGATTGTGTAACTATTTGCAGTGATCCTTGACGATTGTGTCACCATTTACAGTGATCCTTGGGGATTGTGTCACTATTTAGAGTGATCCTTGGGGATTGTGTCACTATTTAGAGTGATCCTTGTGGATTGTGTCATTATTTAGAGTGATCCTTGTGTTTTGTGTCACTATTTAGAGTGATCCTTGTGGATTGTGGCATCATTTGGGTTGATCCTTGGGGATTGTGTCTCTATTTAGAGTGATCCTTGGGGATTGTGTCATTATTTAGAGTGATCCTTGGGGATTGTGTAAATATTTAGAGTGATCCTTGGGGATTGTGTCACTATTTAGAGTGATCCTTGGGGATTGTGTCACTATTTAGAGTGATCCATACGGATTGTGTCACTATTTAGAGTGATCCTTGAGGATTGTGTCACTATTCAGAGTGATCCTTTGGGATTGTGTCACTATTTAGAGTGATCCTTTGGGATTGTGTCACCATTTACAGTGATCCTTGGGGATTGTGTCACTATTTAGAGTGATCCTTGGGGATTGTGTCACTATTTAGAGTGATCCTTGTGGATTGTGTCATTATTTAGAGTGATCCTTGGGGATTGTGTCACTATTTAGAGTGATCCTTGTGGATTGTGGCATCATTTGGATTGATCCTTGGGGATTGTGTCACTATTCAGAGTGATCCTTGGGGATTGTGTCATTATTTAGAGTGATCCTTGGGGATTGTGTAACTATTTAGAGTGATCCTTGGGGATTGTGTCACTATTTAGAGTGATCCTTGGGGATTGTGTCACTATTTAGAGTGATCCTTACGGATTGTGTCACTATTTAGAGTGATCCTTGAGGATTGTGTCACTATTTAGAGTGATCCTTTGGGATTGTGTCACTATTTAGAGTGATCCTTCGGGATTGTGTCACTATTTAGAGTGATCCTTAGGTATTGTGTCACTATTTAGAGTGATCCTTGGGGATTGTGTCACTATTTAGTGTGATCCTTGGGGATTGTGTCACTATTCTGCGTGATCAATGGGGATTGTTTCAATATTGAGAGTGATCCTTGGAGAAGTTGTCACTAATTTGAGTGATCCTTGTGAATTGTGTCACAGTTTAAAATGATCCTTGTGGATTGTGTCACTATGTAGAGTGATCCTTGTGGATTGTGTCATTATTTAGAGTGATCCTTGGGGATTGTGTCACTATTTAGAGTGATCCTTGTGGATTGTGTCATTATTTAGAGCGATCCTTGGGGATTGTGTCACTATTTAGAGTGATCCTTGTGGATTGTGTCATTATTTAGAGTGATCCTTGGGGATTGTGTCTCTATTGAGAGTGATCCTTTGGGATTGTGTCACTATTTAGAGTGATCCTTGTGGATTGTATCAATATTTAGAGTGATCCTTGGGGATTGTGTCACTATTTAGAGTGATCCTTCGGGTTTGTGTCTCTATTGAGAATGATCCGTGGGGATTGTGTCACTATTTAGAGTGATCCTTGGGGATCGTGTCACTATTTAGAGTGATCCTTGGGGATTGTGTCACTATTTAGAGTGATCCTTGTGGATTGTGGCATCATTTGGATTGATCCTTGGGGATTGTGTCACTATTTAGAGTGATCCTTGGGGATTGTGTCACTATTTAGAGTGATCCTTGTGGATTGTGTCATTATTTAGAGTGATCCTTGGGGATTGTGTCACTATTTAGAGTGATCCTTGTGGATTGTGGCTTCATTTGGATTGATCCTTGGGGATTGTGTCACTATTTAGAGTGACCTTGGGGATTGTGTCATTATTTAGAGTGATCCTTGGGGATTGTGTAACTATTTAGAGAGATCCTTGGGGATTGTGTCACTATTTAGAGTGATCCTTGGGGATTGTGTCACTATTTAGAGTGATCCTTACGGATTGTGTCACTATTTAGAGTGATCCTTGAGGATTGTGTCACTATTTAGAGTGATCCTTTGGGATTGTGTCACTATTTAGAGTGATCCTTTGGGATTGTGTCACCATTTACAGTGATCTTTGGGGATTGTGTCACTATTTAGAGTGATCCTTGGGGATTGTGTCACTAATTAGAGTGATCCTTGTGGATTGTGTCACTATTTAGAGTGATCCTTTGGGATTGTGTCACTATTTAGAGTGATCCTTTGGGATTGTGTCACCATTTACAGTGATCCTTGGGGATTGTGTCACTATTTAGAGTGATCCTTCGGGATTGTGTCACTATTTAGAGTGATCCATTGGGATTGTGTCACTATTTAGAGTGATCCTTAGGTATTGTGTCACTATTTCGAGTGATCCTTGGGGATTGTGTCACTATTTAGTGTGATCCTTGGGGATTGTGTCACTATTCTGCGTGATCAATGGGGATTGTTTCAATATTGAGAGTGATCCTTGGAGAAGTTGTCACTAATTTGAGTGATCCTTGTGAATTGTGTCACAGTTTAAAATGATCCTTGTGGATTGTGTCACTATTTAGAGTGATCCTTGTGGATTGTGTCATTATTTAGAGTGATCCTTGGGGATTGTGTCACTATTTAGAGTGATCCTTGTGGATTGTGTCATTATTTAGAGTGATCCTTGGGGATTGTGTCACTATTTAGAGTGATCCTTGTAGATTGTGTCATTATTTAGAGTGATCCTTGGGGATTGTGTCACTATTTAGAGTGATCCTTGGGGATTGTGTCATTATTTAGAGTGATCCTTGGGGATTGTGTCTCTATTTAGAGTGATCCTTGGTTATTGTGTCACTATTTAGAGTGTTCCTTGGGATTGTGTCACTATTTAGAATGATCCTTGGGGATTGTGTCTCTATTGAGAGTGATCCTTTGGGATTGTGTCACTATTTAGAGTGATCCTTGTGGATTGTATCACTATTTAGAGTGATCCTTGGGGATTGTGTCACTATTTAGAGTGATCCTTGGGGTTTGTGTCTCTATTGAGAATGATCCGTGGGGATTGTGTCACTATTTAGAGTGATCCTTGGGGATCGTGTCACTATTTAGAGTGATCCTTGGGGATTGTGTCTCTATTGAGAGTGATCCTGGGGATTGTGTCACTATTTAGAGTGGTCCTTGGGGATTGTGTCACTATTTAGAGTGAACCTTGGGGATTGAGTCACAATTGAGATTAATCCTTGGGAATTGTGTCACCATTTAGAGTGATCCTTGGGGATTGTGTCACTATTTAGAGTGATCCTTGGGGATTGTGTCACTATTTAGAGTGATCCTTGGGAATTGTGTCACCATTTAGAGTGATCCTTGGGGATTGTGTCACTATTTAGTCTAATCCTTGGGGATTGTGTCACTATTTAGAGTGATTCTTTGGGATTGTGTAACTATTTAGAGTGATCCTTGGGGATAGTGTCACTATTTAGAGTGATCCTTGGGGATTGTGTCACTATTTAGAGTGATCCTTGGGGATTGTGTCACTGTTTAGAGTGATCCTTGTGGTTTGTGTCACTATTTCGAGTGATCCTCGTGGATTGTGTCACTATTTAGAGTGATCCTTGGGGATTGTGTAACTATTTGCAGTGATCCTTGACGATTGTGTCACCATTTACAGTGATCCTTGGGGATTGTGTCACTATTTAGAGTGATCCTTGGGGATTGTGTCACTATTTAGAGTGATCCTTGTGGATTGTGTCATTATTTAGAGTGATCCTTGTGTTTTGTGTCACTATTTAGAGTGATCCTTGTGGATTGTGGCATCATTTGGGTTGATCCTTGGGGATTGTGTCTCTATTTAGAGTGATCCTTGGGGATTGTGTCATTATTTAGAGTGATCCTTGGGGATTGTGTAAATATTTAGAGTGATCCTTGGGGATTGTGTCACTATTTAGAGTGATCCTTGGGGATTGTGTCACTATTTAGAGTGATCCATACGGATTGTGTCACTATTTAGAGTGATCCTTGAGGATTGTGTCACTATTCAGAGTGATCCTTTGGGATTGTGTCACTATTTAGAGTGATCCTTTGGGATTGTGTCACCATTTACAGTGATCCTTGGGGATTGTGTCACTATTTAGAGTGATCCTTGGGGATTGTGTCACTATTTAGAGTGATCCTTGTGGATTGTGTCATTATTTAGAGTGATCCTTGGGGATTGTGTCACTATTTAGAGTGATCCTTGTGGATTGTGGCATCATTTGGATTGATCCTTGGGGATTGTGTCACTATTCAGAGTGATCCTTGGGGATTGTGTCATTATTTAGAGTGATCCTTGGGGATTGTGTAACTATTTAGAGTGATCCTTGGGGATTGTGTCACTATTTAGAGTGATCCTTGGGGATTGTGTCACTATTTAGAGTGATCCTTACGGATTGTGTCACTATTTAGAGTGATCCTTGAGGATTGTGTCACTATTTAGAGTGATCCTTTGGGATTGTGTCACTATTTAGAGTGATCCTTCGGGATTGTGTCACTATTTAGAGTGATCCTTAGGTATTGTGTCACTATTTAGAGTGATCCTTGGGGATTGTGTCACTGTTTAGTGTGATCCTTGGGGATTGTGTCACTATTCTGCGTGATCAATGGGGATTGTTTCAATATTGAGAGTGATCCTTGGAGAAGTTGTCACTAATTTGAGTGATCCTTGTGAATTGTGTCACAGTTTAAAATGATCCTTGTGGATTGTGTCACTATGTAGAGTGATCCTTGTGGATTGTGTCATTATTTAGAGTGATCCTTGGGGATTGTGTCACTATTTAGAGTGATCCTTGTGGATTGTGTCATTATTTAGAGCGATCCTTGGGGATTGTGTCACTATTTAGAGTGATCCTTGTGGATTGTGTCATTATTTAGAGTGATCCTTGGGGATTGTGTCTCTATTGAGAGTGATCCTTTGGGATTGTGTCACTATTTAGAGTGATCCTTGTGGATTGTATCAATATTTAGAGTGATCCTTGGGGATTGTGTCACTATTTAGAGTGATCCTTCGGGTTTGTGTCTCTATTGAGAATGATCCGTGGGGATTGTGTCACTATTTAGAGTGATCCTTGGGGATCGTGTCACTATTTAGAGTGATCCTTGGGGATTGTGTCACTATTTAGAGTGATCCTTGTGGATTGTGGCATCATTTGGATTGATCCTTGGGGATTGTGTCACTATTTAGAGTGATCCTTGGGGATTGTGTCACTATTTAGAGTGATCCTTGTGGATTGTGTCATTATTTAGAGTGATCCTTGGGGATTGTGTCACTATTTAGAGTGATCCTTGTGGATTGTGGCTTCATTTGGATTGATCCTTGGGGATTGTGTCACTATTTAGAGTGACCTTGGGGATTGTGTCATTATTTAGAGTGATCCTTGGGGATTGTGTAACTATTTAGAGAGATCCTTGGGGATTGTGTCACTATTTAGAGTGATCCTTGGGGATTGTGTCACTATTTAGAGTGATCCTTACGGATTGTGTCACTATTTAGAGTGATCCTTGAGGATTGTGTCACTATTTAGAGTGATCCTTTGGGATTGTGTCACTATTTAGAGTGATCCTTTGGGATTGTGTCACCATTTACAGTGATCTTTGGGGATTGTGTCACTATTTAGAGTGATCCTTGGGGATTGTGTCACTAATTAGAGTGATCCTTGTGGATTGTGTCACTATTTAGAGTGATCCTTTGGGATTGTGTCACTATTTAGAGTGATCCTTTGGGATTGTGTCACCATTTACAGTGATCCTTGGGGATTGTGTCACTATTTAGAGTGATCCTTCGGGATTGTGTCACTATTTAGAGTGATCCATTGGGATTGTGTCACTATTTAGAGTGATCCTTAGGTATTGTGTCACTATTTCGAGTGATCCTTGGGGATTGTGTCACTATTTAGTGTGATCCTTGGGGATTGTGTCACTATTCTGCGTGATCAATGGGGATTGTTTCAATATTGAGAGTGATCCTTGGAGAAGTTGTCACTAATTTGAGTGATCCTTGTGAATTGTGTCACAGTTTAAAATGATCCTTGTGGATTGTGTCACTATTTAGAGTGATCCTTGTGGATTGTGTCATTATTTAGAGTGATCCTTGGGGATTGTGTCACTATTTAGAGTGATCCTTGTGGATTGTGTCATTATTTAGAGTGATCCTTGGGGATTGTGTCACTATTTAGAGTGATCCTTGTAGATTGTGTCATTATTTAGAGTGATCCTTGGGGATTGTGTCACTATTTAGAGTGATCCTTGGGGATTGTGTCATTATTTAGAGTGATCCTTGGGGATTGTGTCTCTATTTAGAGTGATCCTTGGTTATTGTGTCACTATTTAGAGTGATCGTTGTGGATTGTGTCACTATTTAAAACGATCCATGTGGATTGTGTCACGATTTCGAGTGATCCTTTGGGATTGTGTTACTATTTAGGGTGATCCTTGAGGATTGTGTCACTTTTTCGAGTCATTCTTGGGCATTGTGTAACGATTTAGAATGATCCTTGGGGATTGTGTCACGATTTCGAGTGATCCTTGGGGATTGTGTCACTTGACCAACAATGCCAAACCCCCACCTTTTATCCCTCTGCCTCTATCCCGCCTGAAACATTGGAACCCTGGAACATTGAGCTGCCAGTCCTGCCCCTCCTGCAGCCAAGTTTCACTAATGGCTAAAATGTCATATTTCCACGTGTCTATCCACGCCTTCAGCTCATCTGCCTTCCCCACAATACTCCTGGCATCGAAATAGACACACCTCAAAATATTACTTCCACCACACTCTACTCTTCCATTTGTGATTTTGCTTGAACTAACCTGTCTTTTTACCCCTGCTCCACCATCTGCTCTGGCACTCTGGTTCCCATCCCCCTGCAAATCTAGTTTAAACGCTCCCCAATAACACTAGCAAATCTCCCTGCAAGTATATTGGTTCCCTTGTAGTTTAAGTGTAACCCGTCTCTCTTGTACAGGTCCCACCTGCCCCAGAAGAGGTCCCAATGATCCAAGAATTGGAAACCCTGCCCCCTGCACCAGCTCCTCAGCCACGTGTTCATCCGCCCGAGCATCCTACTCCTGCCCTCACTGGCATGTGGCTCAGGTAGCAATCCTGAGATTACTACCCTCGGGGTCCTGCT
This sequence comes from Mustelus asterias, assembly GCF_964213995.1. Taxonomy (NCBI): domain Eukaryota; kingdom Metazoa; phylum Chordata; class Chondrichthyes; order Carcharhiniformes; family Triakidae; genus Mustelus; species Mustelus asterias. The sequence continues at coordinate 23,248 of NW_027590740.1, forward strand.
TTTTAACTTCCTTCCAAGCTCTTTGTACTCACTCTTTAGGACCTCCTCACTATTCCTTCCCACGTCATTTGTACCGATGTGTACCACGACATCTGGCTGATCACCTTCCCACTTTAAAACGCTGTGCACGTGATCAGAGACATCGCTGACCTTGGCACCTGGGAGGCAACAAACCATGCGGAAGTCTCTGTCCCGACCACAGAACCTCCGGTCTGTACCTCTGACCATTGTGTCCCCTATGACTACTGCTCTCCTCTTCTTCATCCCACCCTTTTGCGCTGTAGAACCAGACTCAGTATCAGAGTTCCGGCTGTCGCAGCTTGTCCCAGGTAAAGCATCTCCTACAACAGTATCCAATTCAGTATACCTGTTGTGGAGGGGTATGGCCACAGGGGAACCCTGCTCTGCCTGTCCTTTCGCATTTCCATTTCCTCTCCTTACAGTAACCCAATTTCCTGTGCTCGGCTGCTTCGGTGTAACTATCTCCCTAAAGCTACTGTCTATAAACTCCTCATTCTCCCGAATTAGATGGAGGTCATCAAGCTCCTTCTCCAGTTCCCGCTTTGCTAGCAGCTGCAGCTGAATGCATCTTTTGCAGGTGCTGTCGTCAGGGATACCGGAGGTCTCCCTGATCTCCCATATCCTGCAGGAGGAGCATTCCAACATCTTGCCTGGCATTTTTTTTACTCTGGGGAAAAACAAGAATGCACCTTAAACCTATGTCCTCTCGTACTTGCCGTCTCTACCCTCAGAAAGGGCATCTGACTCTCCACTCGATCCATGACACTCATAATCTTGTAAACCTCCATCAGGTCGCCCCTCAACCTCCGTTGTTCCAGTGAAAACAAACCGAGTTCATCCAATCTCTCCTCATAGCTAATACCATCCAGAGCAACCAACATTCAGGTAAACCTCTTCTGTACCCTCCCCACGGCATCCACATCCTTCTGTGGTGTGGCAACCAGAATTCTACATCAATATTTTAAATGTGACCGAACTAAGTTTCTGTACAGCTGCAGCATGACCTGCCAATTTGTAAACTCAATGCCCCGACCGATGAAGGCGAGCTTGCCGTCTGCCTTCTTGACGACCTTATCCACCTGTGTTACCACTTTCATTGATCGGGGGATATATACGCCCAGGTCTCTCTGCTGTCAATACTCCTAAATGGTTATTTCGTTAACTGTATAATTCCTACATGTATTAAACCTTCCAAATTGCATCACCTCACATTTATGTGGATGAAACTCCATCTGCCATTTTTCCACCAAAGTTTCCAACCAGTCTATATCCTGCTGTATCCTCTGACAATCCTCTTCACTCCTGCAACTCCACCAATTTCTGCGTCGTCTGCGAACTTACCAATCAGACCAGCTGCATTTTCCTCCAAATCATTTGCAATAAACAACGAAGAACAAAGGCCCCAGAACTGTGTAACACCGCTAGTCACAGCCTTCCAATCAGAAAAGCCACCACCTACTCTTACACCCTGCCTTCTATGGCCAAGACAATTCTGTATCCATCTTGCCAGCTCTCCTCCGATTCCGTGTGACTTCACCATTTTTTTGCCATTCCAGCATGAGGTATCTTGTCAAAGCCTTGACTGAAGTCCATGTCCACAACATCCACAGCCTTTGCCTTATCTATCATCTTCGTCACTTGCTCGAAAAACTACATCAAGATCTTGTGGCTCGACCTTTCCTTCAGAAAACCATCTTGCCCGTCGCTAATACGTCCACTTATTTCCAATTGGCAGTAAAACTGTCTCGAAGAATCCTCTCCAATAATTTCTCTACCACTGACATAATGGTCATCTGACTGTAATTACCTGGATTATCCTTGCTACCCTTCTTAAACAGAGGAACAACATTGGCTATTCTCCAATTTTCTGGGACTTCCCCTGCAGCCAGTGAGGATACAAAGATTTCTCTCAAGGCCCCAGCCTCCTCCCTTGCCTCTCTCAGTATTCTGGGGTAGATCCTATCAGGCCCTGGGGACTTGTCTACCTTAATGTTTTCCAGTCCTGCAATATTTCCTCCTTTTTGATCTCAACATGACTCAAACTACCTACACACCCTTTCCCAGACTCATCATCCACCAAGCCCTTTTCTTTGGTGGATACTGACGCAAAGTATTCATTTAACACCTCACCCATTTCGTCCGGCTCCACGTATGGATTTATATATATATATTATATAAACCTTGGGATTTTCCTGAATCCTGCAGGCCAATGAGTTTTCATGATCCGTTTAATCCCTCCTGACTCCTTGCTTCAGTTTCTTTCTGCTTTCCTTGGATTCCACATTTGCTCCGTGTGTTTCCAGCCTCCTCACCTTGACAAATGCTTCCTTTTTCCCATTGACGAGGCTCAAAATGTCTCCCATTACGGAAAGTTCCCGAAACGTGCAATATTGATCCTTCATCCTGACAGGAATGTGTCGGTCCTCAATTCCTATCAACTTACACTTCAATGCCACCCACATGAACAAAGAACAACGAACAGAACAGCACAGGAACAGGCCCTTCGGCCCTCCAAGCCTGCGCCGCTCATGTGCCCAACTCGACCATTCGGTTGCATCCCTCTATTCCCAGTCTGTTCATGTGGCTATCGAGATAAGTCTTAAATAATCCCAGTGTGTCTGCCTCAATCACCTTGCTTGGCAGTGCATTCCAGGCCCCCACCACCCTCTGTGTAAAATACGTCCCCCTGACATCTGTGTTGAACCTTGCCCCCCTCACCTTGAACCCGTGACCCCTTGTGTTCGTCACCACCAACCTGGGAAAAACCTTCCCACTGTTCACCCTATCTATGCCCTTCGTAATTTCATTCACCTCTATTAGGTCGCCCCTCATCCTCTGTCTTTCCAGGGAGAACAACGTCAGTTTACCCAATCTCTCCTCATAGGTAAGACCCTCCATACCAGGCAACATCCGAGTACTCTCTGTACTCTCTCCAAAGCCTCCACGTCCTTCTGGTAGTGTGGCGACCAGAACTGGACGCAGTATTTCAAATGTGGCCGAACCAACGTTCTATACAGCTGCAACATCATATGCCAACTTTTATATTCTATGCCCCGTCCAATAAAGGCAAGCATGCCATATATCTTCTTGACCACCCTCTCCACCTGTGCTGCCACCTTTAAGGGTCTGTGGACTTGTCCACCCAGGTCCCTCTGTGTGTCGAGACTCCTGATGGTTCTGCCATTTATTGTATAGCTCCCCCTTACATTCGATCTCCCGAAATGCCAGACGTTGATTTGCCCTCAAACATCTGCCCCCAATCTACATCCTTCAGTTCCTGCCAAACACTGTTGTAATTAGACTTCTTCCAATTTAGCATCTTCACTTGAGGACTACACTTATCTCTATCCATCAGTACCTTGAAGCTTACTGTTGTGGTCACTGTTCCTGATCTGCTCCCCTGCTGAAACCTCGACCACCTGGCTGGACTCATTCCCCAATAGCAGGTCCAGTATGGCCCCTTCTCTAGTTGGACTATCTACATACTGTTTGATGAAGCCCTCCTAGATGGTCCTTACAAACTCTGCCCCATTACCCCAGGACGAAGTGAGTCATGGTAATACAGGTGAAGTTAAAATCACCCATCACAACAACCCTGTTACTTTTACACCTTGCCGAAATCTGCCTCCATATCTGTTCCTCTATCTCCCGCAGGCCCTTGGGGGGCGTGTAGGAAACTCCCAACATTGTAATTACACTCTTCCTATTCCTGAGCTCTTCCCACATTGTTTCGCTGTCTGAGCACTCCGAGTTGTCCTCCTGCACTGCAGCTGCGACATTCCCCTTAAGCTTTTTCCCAGGTCGGAGGTGACGATCACGAGGGGTCACGGGCTCAAGCTGAGAGGGGCGAAGTATGACTCAGACATCAGAGGGACGTTTTTTACACAGAGGGTGGTGGGGGCCGGGAATGCGCTGCCAAGTAGGGTGGTGGAGGCAGGCACGCTGACATCGTTTAAGACTTACCTGGATAGTCACATGAGCAGCCTGGGAATGGAGGGATACAAACGATTGGTCTAGTTGGACCAAGGAGCGGCACAGGCTTGGAGGGCCGAAGGGCCTGTTTCCTGTGCTGTACTGTTATTTGTTCTAACCAGTAGTGCAACTCCACCACCCCTTTTACATGCCCCTCTGTCCAGCCTTAAGCATCTGTATCCGCGAATGTCAAATCGTCAATCCTGTCCTTCCCTTAACCAAGTCTCTGGAATGGCAACAACATCAAAGTTCCAAATAATAATCCAAGCTCTAAGTTCATCTGTATTACCTGCAAAACTTATCGCATTGAAGCAAATGCACTTCAGTCCACCAGGCCCTCTTTGATCAGCCACCATTCCCTGACAGGTACAGCATGGGGATCGGTATAGAGCAAAGCTCCCTCTACATTGCCCCCCCATCAAATACTCCCAGGACAGCTGCAGCATGGGGATAGATACAGAGTAAAGCTCCCTCTACACTGTCCCCATCAAACACTCCCAGGGCAGGTACAGCACGGGGTTTGATGCAGAGTAAAGCTCCCTCGACACTGTCCCCATCAAGCACACCCTGGACAGGTACAGCACGGGGTTAGATACAGAGTAAGGCTCCCTCTACACTGTCCCCACCAAACACTCCCAGGACAGGTACAGCACGGGGTTAGATACAGAGTAAGGCTCCCTCTACACTGTCCCCCATCTAACATTCTCAGGAGAGGTACAGCACGCGTTTAGGTACAAAGTAAAGCTCCATCCACACTGCCCCCACCAAACACTCCCAGGACAGGTACAGCACGGGGTTAGATACAGAGTAAGGCTCCCTCTACACTGTCCCCCATCAAACAATCTCAGGACAGGTGCAGCACGGGGTTAGGTACAGAGTAAAGCTCCATCTACACTATCCCCAGCAAACACTCCCAGGACAGGTACAGCATGGGTTTAGGTACAGAATAAAGCTGCTTCTACACTGTCCCCCATCAAACACTCCCAGGACAGATACAGCACGGGGTTAGATACAGAGTAAAGCTCCCTCGACACTGTCCCCATCAAACACTCCCAGGACAGATACAGCACGGGGTGAGATACAGAGTAAAGCTCCCTCTACACTGTCCCCATCAAACACTCCCAGGACAGGTACAGCACGGGGTTAGATGCAGAGTAAAGCTTCCTCTACACCGTCCCCATCAAATGCTTTTGGCAATTTCCCTTCATAATCTTTGCCTGCAGCACAGTCTGAGCGTGAGTCTGTGGCTGTGAGTGTGATTGTGTGCCTATCTTGTGCTGTGTGGGAGATTTCAGAATCTAACAGAAGCTTCCCTTCCTTGCCTTCTCCTGTCCTATCTTCTCCTTGACATCCAAAGCGCACCTCATGTTGAAAGCTCGAATCATTGAAACAGACTGTATTCATGTTTTTGTCAGTGAGGAAATTGCAGAACCACAGACCAATAGCAGGTGCATTCAGACAGTGCAAAGCCCAATGTAGTTTATTTTGGAATGCTACAATATTGTTCCACTCAGTACACTGCGTGCCTTAATGCTGCAGAAAGATTTTACCATATCTATTCTGATCACATTGGCAACATTTCACTGGGTCAATGTTCCCAACAATTTCTAAATCTTTCCACACAGCAATCTCTCAGTTTCAGCATGTGTTTCCTTGTTTGTTTCTCCCTGGTTTGTGTGGATTCTCTGATAGATTCCTCGTCCTTATCCTCCATATGTGCAGTTGTCCACACCCCATGTCCCTGTCCTGCTCCCAAACGCAGCATCCCATTGCAATAAGGCAGGTGATACAGGAGTGTTTCAGTGAGTGCAGAAGGTGAGTTCTGATTCTGACCCAGCTATGTGGGTTTGCTGGGTTAACCCCACCATCCAGTGACAGTTGAATCAGGGCATTTATTGTTAGAAATCTAAGTGTTAATCAGTCACTCTTTGTGTCTCTGCCTACATGTTTGCCTGCCTCTGTCTGTGTGTGCCTCTCTGTGTCTGAGTGTTTTTTTGTGTTCATGTTTTAATAAGTGCCAATTTGCCGTAATGTTCCAGCTTAATATACTTGTTTCTGAATCTCAAACAGCCTGCGGTCCATTGCAAATCCACAATAATGTTTAAATTGGTCAATATCTCCCCGTCTCTCTGTGACTCTCTCTGTTCCTCACTTGCTCAATTTGTCCATCTCCGTCCCAGCGAGAAGCATGAAATACTGCAGAACTCTCACCCACTCTCTGAGTCTCTCTCAATCTCTCCCTCTCTCTTTCTTTTTCTCTCTAAATCTCTCAAACTCTCTCTGTCTCACACACACTGTTGGTTGTGTTCCTCGATTACAGGAATTCTGAAGGCCATGCAAACCAGTAAAATACTTGCAGCGAGTCCCCACAACATGAGGGAGTGGAGAGAGAAAAGGGATGTGTTACCAATCTCACTGTGGACTGTATATCGATTGTGACTGTCTTCAAAACTGCCCATAAGTCTGTTAACACTTCATTGATTCAGATTAAATTAAAACTGACCTGTATTCTCCCCAGTTGCGTTCTGTTAACTCCCCTGGATTCCACAAACACCTGTCTCCACAACTGTCAATCCCTCTCCCCAACTCTCCCTCTCTCCCTCCCTCACCCCCTGGGAAATAAGGAAAGGCAGGTGACAGAAGTGTTAGTGAGGGATCACTTTGGGACCAGTGACCATAATTCCATTAGTTTTAAGATAGCTATGGGGAATGATAGGTCTGGCCCAAAGTTTAAACTTCTAAATTGGGGCAAGGCCAATTTTGATGGTATCAGGCAGGATCTTTCAACAGTTAATTGGGGGAGTCTGCGGGAAGGCAAAGGGGTGTCTGATAAGTGGCAGGCTTTCAAATGTGTGTTAACCAGGGTTCAGGGTAAGCACATTCCTCTTGGAGTGAAGGGCAAGGCTGGTAGAAGTAGGGAACCCTGGATGACTGGGGTTCTTGAGGTCCTGGTCAAGAAGAAGAAGGAGACCATGACATGCACAGGCAGCTGGGATCAAGTGAATCCCTTGAATAGTATAGGGGTTTAGGAGTAGAGTTGAGAGAAATCAGGGGGGCAAAAAGGGTACACAAGATTGTTTCGGCAGACAAGTCAAAGGAGAATCCAAAGAGCTTCTACAAATACATAAAGACCAAAAGAGTAACTAGGGAGAGAGTTGTGTCTCACGAAGATCAACAGGGTCATCTATGTGCGGATCCACAAGAGTTGGGGAGATCCTAAATGAATATTCCTCATCATTATTCACTTTTGAGAAAAGTATGGATGTGAGGGAACTTGGGGAAATAAATAGTGAAGTCTTGAGGAGTGTACATATAACGGAGAAGGAGGTGCTGGAAGTCTTAAAGCACATCAAGGTAGATAAATTCCCTGATGAAGTGTATCCCAGGACGTTGTGGGAGGCTAGGGAGGAAAATGCGGTTCCCCGAGCAGAGACATTTGAATAATTGATAATCACATGTGAGATGCCTGAAGATTGGAGGGTGGCAAATGTTGTGCCTTTGTTTAAAAAGGGCTGCAGGGAAAAGCCTGGGTGCTACAGGCCGGTGAGCCTCACATCTGTGGTGGGTCAGTTTTTGGAAGGTATTTTGAGAGACAGGATCTATAGGCATTTAGAGACGCATGGACTGATTAGGAACAGTCAGCATGGCTTTGCGAGTGGAAAATCATGTCTCACAAATTTGATTGAGTTTTTTGAAAGGGTAACCAAGGAGGTAGATGAGGGCAGTGCAGTTGATGTTGTCTACATGGACTTTCGCAAGGCCTTTGACAAGGTACCTCATGGTAAGTTGTTGAGTAATGTTAAATCTCACGGGATCCAGGCTGAGGTAGCTAAATGGAAACAAAATTGGCTTGATGACAGAAGACAGAGGGTGGTTGTAAAGGTTTGGTTTTGAAACTGGAGGCCTGTGACCAGCGGAGTGCCTCGGGGATTGGTGCTGGGTCCACTGTTATTTGTCATTTATATTAACGATTTAGATGAGAAGATAGGGAGGCATGGTTGGTAAGTTTGCAGATGACACCAAGATTGGTGGCAGAGTGGACAGTGAAGAAGGTTACCTCGGATTGCAACGGGATCTTGGTCAATTGGGCCAGTGAGCTGACAAATCGCAGATGGAGTTGAATTTAGATCAATGTAAGGTGATGCATTTTGGTAGATTGTACCAGGGCAGGACTTATTCAGTTAATGGCAGAGCGTTGGGGAGAGTTACAGAACAAAGAGAACTCGGGGTTTAAAAAGAAGGGCGGCATGGACAAGTTGGTCGGAAAGGCCTGTTTCCATGCTGTAAACCTCTTCAACTCTGTGACTCTCCCTTAGTCGCCCCGGCTCTCCCAGCCTTGCCCTTTTTCTTCCCACCCTCGCCCCCTCCCTCCCTCGCGCCCTCTCTCCCTCCCTGGCCCCCTCCCCCGCCCCCCCCCCCCCCGCCCCTCGCTCCCACTAAGAGGTGATGTGTTTGGATCTGCTGCAGGGTCTGAATTTTCTGAGAAGTCCCATTGTTGTTGAGCTGCAGTAGATTGAGGGATGGAATATTATTTTGGAAATTAAGTAGTTCCAGATTTTTGATTCTTGGAATTTTGCAATTTATGCTCATCCATTTTAATCGTTTTCATGAATAGAAATACTTCCGTAAGGAACTCAAGGGCACACTGATCAATGAAACTATTGGGTTGGGTGAAATCTTGTACATTGTGAGTGAAATCTCCATCTCATGGAGCTGCCTCCATCTTTGATTTTGGAAGAGTTTAAAAACAGGAGAAGTTTGATTTAGTTTTAGTTTTTAATGTTTCTTTGTCAGTGAATGATGTGAAATATCTCGATAGCTCTGTCTTCTATTGAAAAGGAACAAGCGTCAGCTAATTCCTGACATTTAAACAACACAAAAACCCAGCAGAATTCTCTGCTTTTTCCAAAAACAATTGTAAGTTGTCCACATTTGTATGAATCTAGAAATGAACTCCACTGATTTTCTTTCCTGATTGATATGGTTCCTTTGAAGCTGTGTTGCTGCCTCGAACCTTCTGGCAATTTGATCCCTGAATCCTTAAACTCCTGGAAATAATTCAGACACTTTTGATTTCTATATGGTTCGGAAACATAATGTTCTGATGACTGAGTTTCATGGAATTTATTTCCAATTCGAATATCCAATTTACATGCTTATAATTTATTATTGTTGTGTTATTGTATTTAGTTGCATTCTTCCACGATGGTTATTCTCATTCTCAATTTGGATTATTTCATAAATATTGAAGTTATAATTGTGTTTCCTGATCCCATATTGTTGATGTAAATGGTGAAAGACATTGATCCCAGCGCTGATCCTTGTGGAAAACCACTTCTCACCTTCCAGTGTTGTCCAAACCTGTGTGTTTTACCCTCTGTCGCGAATAAAGACATAAAGTCGACTTTAAATACTTAAACACAATGTCCTTTATTCTATAGCTACTTAAACAACAGCAAATACTTGCAATACATAAACCAAATTCTCATTATCTGTTACTTAACCTAACTTAAGGTTGATTTCCACTTGGAATTAAAACCTGGTCAGGATTTTGTTGTTAAATAGAATCAGTCACTTGTTCTCTGCTCCTTCCAGACGTTGTCTCTCCTTGTGAGCTTGGTTCCCGGGTTCTTCACACTGCCTTTCTGAACAAGCTATTTGTGTTAGCAGAGTTAAAATTCCAAACGTTCCTTGGTAACCAGCCCATTCATTAATCTGAACCCCAATTGCATCGTTCGATTAGGACCAACATATCCAACCAGAATAGCATCATTGGTCACTTGAGGCCTCATCATCTCAGTGCATATTGTTTGCATTCCAATGGCCATATGAGGAAGAGTGTCTCCCAGAAGTCTGTACAGACCTCATCCCTGTTGGACTTTAACCTGGTGTTGTTAAACTTCTTACTGTGTTTACCCCAGTCCAACGCCGGCATCTCCACATCAGACCTCATCCCTGCCAGGGACAAGCTGTTGAATGTGACACCTTCTGTCCTTTGTCAAATTCCAGGCCGCTGACCACAAGGAAATTCAACATAGTGAAAAAAACAACTTTAACCAAGAAGCCAGGTTTGCTGGATTGAAGATCTTTCAGGATGTTAAAAGTTAAAACTCCATTCAGCCACAGCAGCAATCAGAGTAAATCCCATTAACTCCGATTCACTGTGTTCTGTCTTTGGAGCCAACTTGTTGTCCACTCTGGTGCTTGTCCTCTTACTCCACTTGCTCTGAGATTACTCACCGCTCTGAGATTACTCACCACTCTGTTAAGTGTTAACTTACTTCAGAAATTTAGAAACTCAAGGTGTCTGACATGAATCATATTAATCTCATCGATTATTCCAGATTATTACTCAAATAATTCAACTAAATCTGTCAAGAATGATCTTAGAACATAGAACTCATCCACTACTCCACCAATCTTGGTGTCATCAGCAAATTTACTGATCCACCCTTCAGCCCCCCTCCTCCAAGTCATTTATAAAAATTACAAATAGCAGAGGACCAAGCACTGATCCCTGTGGCACTCCGCTGGTCACCGGTTTCCAGTCCGAAAATTTTCCATCCACCACCACCCTCTGTCTTCTGTGAGATAGCCAGTTACCTATCCAATCGGCCAAACTTCCCTCTATCCCACACATCCTTACTTTCTTCATCAGCCGACCGTGGAGGACTTTATCAAAAGCCTTACACAAATCCTTGGATATGACATCAACTGCACTACCTTCATCAACACACTTAGTTACCTCCTCAAAAAATTCTATCAAATTTGTGAGGCAAGACTTGCCCTTCACAAATCCATGCTGACTATCCCGGATTAAGCTGCATCTTTCTAAATGGTCGTAAATCCTATTCCTAAGGACCTTTTCCATCAACTTACCGACCACCAAAGTAAGACTAACCGGTCTATAATTACCAGGGTCATTTCTATTCCCTTTCTAAAAAAGAGGAACAACATTCGCCATTCTCCAGTCCTCTGGCACCACCCCCGTGGACAGTGAGGACCCAAAGATCAATGCCAAAGGCTCTGCTATCTCATCCCTTGCCTCCCAAAGAATCCTAGGATATATTTCATCAGGCCCAGGGGACTTATCAACTTTCAGTTTATTCAAAATTGCTAGTACATCTTCCCTCCGAACATCTACTTCCTCCAGCCTATCAGCCTGTGACACCCTTTCTTCCTCAAAAACATGGCCCCTCTCCTTGGTGAACACCGAAGAAAAGTATTCATTCATCACCTCTCCTATCTCTTCTGACTCCATGCACAAATTCCCACGACCGTCCTTGACCGGCCCCAACCTCACCCTGGTCATTCTTTTATTCCTCACATAAGAGTAAAAAGCCTTGGGGTTTTCCTTGATCCGACCCACCACGGACTTCTCATGCCCCCTCCTAGCTCTCCTAAGCCCCTTTTTCAGCTCATTTCTTGCTAACTTGTAACCCTCCATCGAGCCAACTGAACCTTGTTTTCTCAACCTAACATACGCTTCCTTCTTCCTCTTGACAAGACATTCCACCTCTTCTGTGAACCATGGTTCCCTCACTCGGCCATTTCCTCTCTGCCTGGCAGGGACATACCTATCAAGGACACGCAGTATTTGTTCCTTGAAAAAGTTCCACTTATCATTAGTGCCTTTGCCTGACAATTTTTGTTCCCATCCTATGCTTCCTAATTCCCGCCTGATTGCATCATAATTACCTCTCCCCCAATTGTAAACAATGCCCTTCCGTACGGCCCTCACCATCTCCATTGCAATAACAAAAGACACCGAATTGTGGTCAAGATATCCAAAGTGCTCTCCCACAACCAAACCAACACTTGTCCCGGTTCATTTCCCAGTACCAAATCCAATGTGGCCCCACCGCTTGTCGGCCTATCCACATATTGTGTCAGGAACCCCTCCTGCACACACTGCACAAAAACTGCCCCATCCGAACTATTCGACCTATAAAGGTTCCAATCAATATTTGGAAGGTTAAAGTCCCCCATGACAACTACCCTGTGACCTCCACACCTATCCATAATCTGCTTAGCAATTTCTTGCTCCACATCTCTATTACTATTGGAGGCCTATAGTAAACTCCTAACAACGTGACCACTCCTTTCCTATTCCTAACCTCAGCCCATATTCCCTCTGTAGGCAGATCCCCTTCAAAATGCATTTCTGCAGCCGTTACACTCTCCTTGATTAACAATGCCACTCCTCCACCTCTTTTACCAGCTACCCTACACTTACTGAAACATCTATACCCCGGAACTTCCAACAACCATTCCTGTCCTTGTTCTACCCATGTCTCCGTAATGGCCACAACATCGTAGTCCCAAGTACCAATCCACGCCCCAAGTTCACCTACCTTATTTCGGATGCTCCTTGCATTGAAGTAGACACACTTCAACCCACCTTCTTGTCTGCTTGGACCCACCTTTGACCATGATACCCTTCCCAGTACCTCACTGCACTCACTGACCTCTGGACTACAACTCCTTTTCCCATCCCCCTGAAAAATTAGTTTAAACCCCCCCGAAGAGCCGTAGCAAATTTCCCTCCCAGGATATTGGTGCCCCTCTGGTTCAGGTGCACCCCGTCCTGTTGGTACAGGTCCCACCTTCCCCAGAAAGTGTTCCAATTATCCACATAGCTGAAACCCTCCCTCCTACACCATCCCTGCATCCATGTGTTTAACTGCACTCTCTCCCTGTTCCTCAACTCGCTATCCCGTGGCACCGGCAACATACCAGAGATGACAACCTGTTTTGTCCTGGCTCTCAGCTTCCACCCTAGCTCCCTGAATTCCTGTTTTAAGTCCCCGTCCCCTCTCTTACCTATGTCTTTGGTGCCGACGTGCACCACGACTTGTGACTGTTCCCCCTCCCCCTTTGGAATCCTGAAGACACGGTTGGAGATGTCACGGACCCTGGCATCCGGGAGGCAACATACCATCCGTGAGTCACTCTTGTTGCCACAGAACCTCCTATCTATCCCTCGAACAAACGAGTCCCCAATAACTATAGCTCTACCGCTCTCCCCCTTTCCCTTCTGAGCCACAGGGACGGACTCAGCGCTGGCGATCTGGTCACTGCGGCTCACCACTGGTAGGTCGCCCTCCTCACCTGTATCCAAAGTGGAATACTTGTTGCCAAGGGGAACGACCACAGGGGATCCCCGCACCGACTGCTTCCTCCCAGCCCCTCTCACTGTCACCCATCTATTTTCATTCCCTGGAGCAACTATATCCCTGAAGCTTGTGTCTATGGCCCTCTCTGCCTCCCTGATGACCCTAAGCTCATCCAACTCCAGCTCCCTAACGCGGTCTTGGAGGAGCTGCAGATGGGTGCACCTCCCACAGGTGAAATCAGCAGGGACACTGACGGTGTCCCTCACCTCAAACATTCTGCAGGAGGAACATTGCACTGCCTTCACTTCCATCCCCTCCATATAACTTACTGCTACAAAGAAAAAGAATTGCTCCAATGGAACACTGAACCCTTTTTCCCCTTCCTCAGAGTGCACTGGGAAAGAACAAGGATTCAAAATTGAAGGGTAACAGAATGAATTTTAACCTGTCCTGTGTCGCCCGCTTCCGCCTAAGCCCTGCGAGCCAAAGCCCTTCCAGCTCTCACTCTGCTTCCCACTCAGTCCACTGCCCGCTCCCGACGCTGCCCGCTTTAGAGTGCGGCCGGCTTTTTATGTTCCAGTCGAACAAAGAGGTCGAACCCCCCGAGGAAACGGACTTTTATACGAAGAACTCAACCTCCCAGTGAATATGTGCTGAGCTCTCTTTATCACAGCCTGTGTTACTTGATTTGTTTGACTCTTTTGGAGTTGTTTCAATTCTTCATGTTCAGACTGTTGATGTTGAGACTGGACCATTGATCTTTGGAATGTTGTTTCTTTCCTGATTTAAACACAATAATAACAGAAACCATCTGCTGCTTTCCAATCCTGTGGTTAACTTCTGATGCTGTGATGGTTAAGAAGGCAGACATGACAGTTGTCTTTATTAGCCGAGGTGTAGGAGATAGGAGCAGGGAGGTTGTGATGGAGCTGTATAAAACCCTCATTGAGCCTCAGCTGGAGGACAGTGAGGAGTTCCAGTGGCCTCACTAGAAGAAGGATGTGATTTCCCAGCGAGGGACGGAAGAGGGATTCACCGGGATGTTTCCTGGGCTGGAGTGTTTCTGCAGTGAAGACAGGATGGTGAGGCTGGGGTTGTTTTCTTCAGAACAGTGAACGTGGAGCGTGGACCTCATTGTGGTTACAAAATAATGAGGGACAAAGATAGGAGAGTTAAGAAGAAACTTTTTCCTCTTAGCAGAGGGGTCAATATCCAGGAGCAGTGGATTTAGGGTGGATTTGAGGGGAACATTAACGTTCCAGAGTCATGTCAGAAATCCTGCTGGCCATCCTGCACAGCAGGACCCCACAGACACGCCAAACGCAACGTGTTAGCAGCCAGATAGAAAACAAAAGAGTCGATGTGAATTGATGAAAGGGTAAAACACAACAGCACGGATTCACCCCCAGTTACAGAGTCGCTGTTTATAAATCCAACCTATGGGAGGATGTGATTGAGGTTCCTTATCCAAATTCAAGAAAGGCATTGATTAAGAAGGGAAAAAAATCAGAGTATGAAAATAAACTGGTGTGGAAGGTTAAAATGGGCAGGATAGAGAGATGCTTCAGCGTGATTTGGACAGGATGTGTGTGTGGGCATCTGCATGGAAGATGCAGTATAATGTGACTCAGTGTGAGGTGATCCACTTTGGCAGCAATAATAAGAAAACAGGTTATTAATGGAACGGATGCAAATTGAGAGCTGGATACTCAGCGAGACCTTGGTGTCCTCATGCATCAGTCACTGAAAGTAAGCAAGCAGGCACAGCAGGCAGTAACAAAGGCAAATGGGATGTTGGCCTTCACAGCGAGAGGATTTGAGGAGAGAAATAGGGATGTTTTGCTGCAATTGTCGAGGGCATTGGAGTTTTATAGGACATAGAACATAGAATAGTACAGCACAGAACAGGCCCTTCGGCCCACGATGTTGTGCCGAGCTTTATGTGAAACCAAGATCAAGCTATCCCACTCCCTATCATCCTGGCGTGCTCCATGTGCCTATCCAATAACCGCTTAAATGTTCCTAAAGTGTCTGACTCCACTATCACTGCAGGCAGTCCATTCCACACCCCAACCACTCTCTGCGTCAAGAACATACCTCTGATATCCTTCCTATATCTCCCACCACGAACCCTATCGTTATGCCCCCTTGTAATAGCTCCATCCACCCGAGGAAATAGTCTTTGGACATTCACTCTATCTATCCTCTTCATCATTTTATAAACCTCTATTAAGTCTCCCCTCAGCCTCCTCCGCTCCAGAGAGAACAGCCCTCGCTCCCTCAACCTTTCCTCATAAGCCCTACCCTCCAAACCAGGCAGCATCCTGGTAAGTCTCCTCTGCACTCTTTCCAGCGCTTCCACATCCTTCTTATAGTGAGGTGACCAGAACTGCACACAATATTCGAAATGTGGTCTCACCAAGGTGCTGTATAGTTACAACATAACCCCACGGCTCTTAAACTCCAACCCCCTGTTAATAAAAGGTAACACACTCGAGGCCTTCTTCACAGCTCTATCCACTTGAGTGCAACCTTTAGAGATCTGTGGATATGGACCCCAAGATGTCTCTGTTCCTCCACAGTCTTCAGAACCCTACCATTCTCAAGGATGACGCTAAATAGTGACACAATCCCCAAGGATCACTCTAAATAGAGACACAATCCCCAAGGATCACTCTAATTAGTGACACAATCTCCAAGGATCACTCGAAATAGTGACACAATCCAAAGGGATCACTCTAAAAAGTGACGCAATCCCCAAGGATCACTCTAAATAGTGACACAATACAAAGGGATCACTCTAAATAGCGACGCAAACCCCAAGGTTCACTCTAAATAGTGATACAATCCTCAAGGATCACTTAAATAGAGACACAATCCCCAAGGATCACTCTCAATAGTGACACAATCCCCAAGGATCACTCTAAATAGTGACTCAATCCCCAAGGATCACTCTAAATAGTGACACAATCCCCAAGGATCACTCTCAATAGAGACACAATCCCCAAGGATCACTCTAAATAGTGACACAGTCCGCAAGGATCACTCTAAATAGTGACACAATCCCCAAGGATCACTCTAAATCGTGACACAATCCCCAAGGATCACTCTAAATAGTGACACAATCATAAGAACATAAGAACATAAGAAATAGGAGCAGGAATAGGCCATCTAGTTCCTCGACCCTGCCCCACCATTCAATAAGATCATGGCTGATCTGAAGTGGATCAGTTCCACCGACCCGCCTGATCCCTACAGCCCCTAATTCCCTTACCGATCAGGAATCCATCTATCCGTGATTTAAACATATTCAACGAGGTAGCCTACACCACTTCAGTGGGCAGAGAATTCCAGAGATTCACCATCCTCTGAGAGAAGAAGTTCCTCCTCAACTCTGTCCTAAACTGACCCCCCTTTATTTTGAGGATGTGCCCTCTAGTTCTAGTTTCCTTTCCAAGTGGAAAGAATCTCTCCACTTCTACCCTATCCAGCCCCTTCATTATCTTATAGGTCTCTATCAGAACCCCCCTCAGCCTACTAAATTTCAACGAATACAAACCCAATCTGCTCCGTCTCTCCTCATAATAAACACCCCTCATCTCTGGTATCAACCTGGTGATCCTTCCCTGCACTCCCTCCAAGGCCAATATATCCTTCCAAAAATAAGAGGACCAATACTGCTCAGAGTATTCCAGCTGCGGCCTCACCAATGCCCTGTACAGATGCAGCAAGACATCTCTGCTTTTATATTCTATCCCCTTGCGGTATAGGCCAACATCCCATTTGCCTTCTTGATCACCTGTTGCAACTGCAGACTGGGTTTTTGCATCTCATGCACAAGGACCCCCAGGTCCCTTTGCACAGTAGCATGTTGTAATTTTTTTCCATTTGGATAATAATCCAATATTCTATTATTTCCTCCAAAGTGAATAACCTCGCATTTGTTAACGTTATACTCCATCTGCCAGATCCTCGCCCACCCACTCAGCCTGTCCAAATCTCTCTGCAGACCTTCTACGACCTCCACACGATTCACAATCCCCAACGATCACCCTAAATGGTGACACAATCCCCAAGGATCACTCTAAAGAGAGACACAATCCACAAGGACCTCACTAAATAATGACACAATCCCCAAGGATCTCTCTAAATAGTGGCACAATCCCCAAGGATCAGTCTAAATAGTGACACAATCCCCAAGGATCACTCTCAATAGAGACAGAATCCACCAGGATCATTCTAAATGCTGACACAATCCCCAAGGATCACTATAAATAGTGTCACAATCCCCAAGGATCACTCTCAATAGAGACAGAATCCCCAAGGATCACTCTAAATAGTGACACAATCCCCAAGGATCACTCTAAATAGTGACACAATACCCGAAGGAACAGTCTAAATAGTGACACAATCCACAAGGATCACTCTAAATAGTGACACAATCCCCAACGATCTCTCTAAATAATGACACAATCCCCAAGGATCACCCTCAATAGAGACACAATCCCCAAGGATCACTCTAAATAGTGACACAATCACCAAGGATCACTCAAAATAATGACACAATCCCCAAGGATCTCTCTAAATAGTGACACAATCCCCAAGGATCAGTCTAAATAATGACAGTCCCCAAGGATCTCTCTAAATAGTGGCACAATCCCCAAGGATCACTCTAAATAGTGACACAATCCCCAAGGATCTCTCTAAATAGTGACACAATCCCCAAGGATCACTCAAAATACTGACATAATCCTGAAAGATCACTCCAAATAGTGCACATTCCCCAAGGATCACTCTAAATAGTGACACAATCCTCAAGGATCACTCAAAATAATGAGACTATCCCCAAGGATCACTCTAAATACTGACACAATCCCCAAGGATCACTCGAAATCGTGACACAATCCCCAAGGATCACTCTAAATAGTGACACAATCCCCAAGGATCACTCTAAATAGTGACAAAATCCCCAAGGATCACTCTAAATAGTGACACAATCCCCAAGGATCACTCTAAATAGTGACACAATCCCCAAGGATCACTCTAAATAGTGACACAATCCACAAGGATCACTCTAAATAGTGACACAATCCCCAAGGATCACTCTAAATAGTGACAGAATCCCCAAGGATAACTCTAAATAGTGACACAATCCCCTAGGATCACTCTAAATAGTGACACAATTCCCAAGGAACACTCTAAATAGTGACACGCCTTAGAAACAGGAAAGGCGCAGTCACTATGTTGCGGGTGGACTACAGGCCACCCAACAACCCAAGGGAAGTGGAAGAATGGATATGTCAGGAGATACTGGATAGGTGCAGGAAATATAGGGTTGTTGTAGTGGGAGACTTCAATTTCCCTGGTATAGACTGGAAATCGCTGAGGGCAGGGACTCTGGATGGGGAGGAATTTGTAAAATGTGTACAGGAGGGTTCGTTGGAACAATATGTGGACAGCCCGACTAGAGAGGGGGCTATACTGGACCTGGTACTGGGGAATGAGCCCGGTCAGGTCTTCAAAGTTTTGGTTGGGGAACATGTGGCAAATAGTGACCACAATTCTGTTAGCTTTAGGATAGTGATGGAAAAGGATGAGTGGTGTCCCAAGGGTAAGGTGTTGGATTGGGGGAAGGCTAACTTTATTGGGATCAGGCAGAAATTGGCAGCTCTTGATTGGGAGAGGCTGTTTGAGGGTAAATCCACATCTGGTATGTGGCAGTCTTTTAAGGAACGGTTGTTAGGGCGACAGGACAAGCATGTGCTTGTAAAAAAAAAGGATAGGAAGGGTAGGATTAGAGAACCGTGGATAACCAGGGAAATTGAGGGACTGATCAAAAGGAAAAGAGAGGCGTATGTTAGGTCCAAGCAGCTAAAAACGGAGGGAGCTCTGGAGGAGTATAATGAAAGTAGGAAAATACTCAAACGGGGAATTAGAAGAGCAAAAAGGGGTCACAAAATGTTCTTGGCAGACAGGATTAAGGAGAATCCCAAGGCATTTTATTCATACGTTAGGAACAAAAGGGTTGTTAGGGAAAAAATCGGACCTCTCAGGGACAAAAGTGGGGACTTATGCTTGGAGCCCAAAGAGGTAGGGGAGATCCTAAATGAATACTTTGCGTCGGTATTCACTAAGGAGAGGGATGTGTTGACTGGGAGTGTCTCGGAGGGGAGTGTTGAACCGTTGGAGAAAATCTCCATTACAAAGGAGGAAGTGTTAGGTTTGTTAGAGAATATAAAGAATGACAAATCCCCAGGGCCTGATGGAATCTATCCAAGGCTGCTCAGGGAGACGAGAGGTGAAATCGTTGGGCCTCTGACGCAAATCTTTGTCTCGTCACTGGACACAGGTGAGGTCCCAGAGGATTGGAGGATAGCCAATGTGGTCCCGTTATTCAAGAAGGGTAGGAAGGATAACCCGGGTAATTATAGGCCGTTGAGCTTGACGTCCGTGTTGGGGAAGTTGTTGGAGAAGATTCTTAGAGATAGGATGTATGCGCATTTAGAAAGGAATAAACTCATTAACGATAGTCAACATGGTTTTGTGAGAGGGAGGTCATGCCTCACTAACCTGGTGGTGTTTTTTGAAGAAGTGACCAAAATGGTTGACGAAGGAAGGGCCGTGGATGTTGTCTATATGGACTTTAGTAAAGCATTTGACAAAGTCCCTCATGGTAGGCTAGTGAAAAAGGCTGGATCCCAAGGGATAAAGGGGGAGGTGGCTAGATGGGTGGAGAACTGGCTTGGTCATAGAAGACAGAGGGTGGTAGTGGAAGGGTCTTTTTCCAGCTGGAGGCCTGTGACTAGTGGTGTACCGCAGGGCTCTGTATTCGGACCTCTGCTGTTTGTGATTTATATAAATGATCTGGAAGAAGGAGTAACTGGGGTGATCAGTAAGTTTGCGGACGACACAAAACTGGCAGGACTTGCAGATAGTGAGGAACATTGTCAGAGGCTACAGAAGGATATAGATAGGCTGGAAATTTGGGCAAGGAAATGGCAGATGGAGTTCAATCCAGATCAATGCGAAGTGATGCATTTTAGTGGGAATAATGTAGGGAGGAGCTACACGATAAATGGAAGAACCATAAAGGGTGTAGAGACGCAGCGGGACCTGGGTGTGCAAGTCCACAGATCTTTGAAGGTGACGTCACAGGTGGAGAAGGTGGTGAAGAAGGCATATGGCATGCTTGCCTTTATAGGACGGGGCATAGAGTATAAAAGTTGGGGTCTGATGTGGCAGACGTAGAGAACGTTGGTTCGGCCGCATTTGGAATACTGCGTCCAGTTCTGGTCGCCACACGACCAGAAGGACATGGAGGCTTTGGAGAGAGTACAGAGGAGGTTTACCAGGATGTTGCATGGTATGGAGGGGCTTGGTTATGAGGAGAGATTGGGGAAACTGGGGATGTTCTCCTTGGAAAGACGGAGGATGAGGGGAGACTTAGTAGAGGTGTATAAAATTATGAAAGGCATAGATAGGGTGAACGGTGGGAAGCTTTTACCCGGGTCGGTGGTGACGTTCACGAGGGGTCATAGGTTCAAGGTGAAGGGGGGGAGGTTTAACACAGATATCAGAAGGACATATTTCACACAGAGGGTCGTGGGGGCCTGGAATGTGTTGCCGGGCAAGGTGGTGGAGGCGGACACACTGGGAACGTTTAAGACTTATCTAGACAGCTATATGAACGGAGTGGGAATGGAGGGATGCAAAAGAGTGGTCTAGTGTGGACCAGGGAGCGGCGCGGGCTAATTGCTCCTGGTTTCTCGTTTCAAGGCTTCATTCTATGATCATCTTGCTGGTGCCAGTACAGAGTGAGACTGCGGATAGTTGGGAACCTGTCTCGGGGGCAGGGAATTCATATGGTGTTCGTGGAAGTGGAAATGACTAGGGTTGGGAAGCATTTTCCGATCACGGCCATTGTGATCTCCTGGACTCGTTTCGATCGCCTCAGGGGGTCGGAGAGGAATTTCCCAGATTTGTTTTTCCCCATATTGGCCCTCGGGTTTTTCACTCTGGGTTTTCGCCTCTCCCTGGAGATCACATGGTCTGGAATGGGGGGGTGGGGGTGAGTTAATAGGTTGTAATGAACAAAGCATCGTAGCTGTGAGGGACAGCTCGGTGGATAGGATATTGGTATGTAGATAGGCTGGAAAATTGGGCGGGGATCCTGGATTCAGGGTTCAATCCTGGACCGGGGAGCGGCGCGGGCTTGGAGGGCCGAAGGGCCTGTTCCTGTCCTGTATTGTTCTTTGTTCTTTGTTCTTGTTCTAAATACTGACACAATCCGCAAGGATCACTCTAAATACTGACATAATCCCCAAGGATCACTTTAAATAGTGACACAATCCCCAAGGATCACTCTAAATAGTGACACAATCCCCAAGGATCACTCTAAATAGTGACACAATCCACAAGGCTCACTCTAAATAATGACACAATACCCAAGGATCACTCGAAATAGTGACACAATCCCCAAGGATCACTCTAAATAGTGACACAATCCCCAAGGATCACTCTAAATAGTGACACAATCCCCAAGGATCACTCTAAATAGTGACACAATACCCGAAGGAACAGTCTAAATAGTGACACAATCCCCAAGGATCTCTCTAAATAGTGGCACAAACCCCAAGGATCAGTCTAAATAGTGACACAATCCCCAACGATAACTCTAAATAGTGACACATTCCCCAAGGATCACCCTCAATAGAGACACAATCCACAAGGATCTCTCTACATAGTGACACAATCCCCAAGGATCAATCAAAATAGTGATACAATCTCGAAGGATCACTCTAAATAGTGACACAATCACCAAGGATCATTCAAAATAATGACAAAATCCCCAAGGATCTCTCTAAATAGTGACACAATCCCCAAGGATCACTCTAAATAATGACACAATCCCCAAGGATCTCTCTAAATAGTGGCACAATCCCCAAGGATCACTCTAAATAGTGACACAATCCCCAAGGATCTCTCTAAATAGTGACACAATCCCCAAGGATCACTCGAAATACTGACATAATCCCCAAGGATCACTCCAAATAGTGGCACAATCCCCAAGGATCACTCTAAATAGTGACACAATCCCCAATGATCACTCGAAATACTGACATAATCCCCAAGGATCACTCCAAATAGGGGCACAATCCCCAAGGATCACTCTAAATAGTGACACAATCCACAAGGATCACTCAAAATAATGACACAATCCCCAAGGATCACTCCAAATAGTGACACAATCCCCAAGGATTACTCTAAATAGTGACACAGTCCCCAAGGATCCCTCTAAATAGCGACACAATCCCCAAGGATCTCTCTAAATAGTGACACAATCCCCAAGGATCACTCTCAATACTGACACAACCCCCAAGGATTACTCTACATACTGACATAATCCCCAAGGGTCACTCTAAATAGTGACACAAACCCCAAGGATCACTCTCAATAGCGACACAATCCACAAGGATCACTCTCAATACTGACACAATCCCCAAGGATTACTCTAAATACTGACATAATCCCCAAGGGTCACTCTAAATAGTGACACAATCCCCAAGGATCACTCTCAATAGCGACACAATCCCCAAGGATTATTCTAAATAGTGACACAATCCCTGAGGATCTCTCTCAATAGTGACACAATCCCCAAGGATGACACTAAATAGTGACACAATTCCCCAGAATCACTCTAAATACTGACACAATCCACAAGGATCACTCTAAATAGTGACACAATCCCCAAGGATCACTCTAAATAGTGACACAATCCCCAAGGATCACTCTAAATAGTGACACAATCCGCACGGATCACTCTAAATAGTGACACAATCCACAAGGATCACTCTAAATACTGACACAATACCCAAGGATCACTCGAAATAATGACACAATCCCCAAGGATCACTCTAAATAGTGACACAATCCCCAAGGATCACTCTAAATAGTGACACAATCCCCAAGGATCACTCTAAATAGTGACACAATGGCCAAGGATCACTCTAAATAATGACACAATCCCCAAGGATCACTCTAAGTAGTGACACAAACCCCAAGGATAACTCTAAATAGTGACACAGACCCCAAGGATCACTCTAAATAGAGACACAATCCCCAAGGATCATTCTAAATAGTGACACAATCCCCAAGGATCACTCTAAAGACTGACACAATCCCCATGCATCACTCTAAATAGTGACACAATCCCCGAGGATCTCTCTAAATAGTGACACAATCCCCAAGGATCACTCTAAATAGTGACACAATGTCCCAGAATCACTCTAAATACTGACACAATCCCCAAGGATCACTCTAAATAGTGACACAATCCCCAAGGATCACTCTAAATAGTGACACAATCCCCAAGGATCACTCTAAATAGTGACACAATCCGCAAGGATCACTCTAAATAGTGACACAATCCACAAGGATCACTCTAAATACTGACACAATCCCCAAGGATCACTCTAAGTAGAGACACAATCCCCAAAGATCATTCTAAATAGTGACACAATGGCCAAGGTTCACTCTAAATAATGACACAATCCCCAAGGATCACTCTAAATAGTGACACAAACCCCAAGGATAACTTTAAATAGTGACACAAACCCCAAGGATCACTCTAAATAGGGACACAATCCCCAAGGATCATTCTAAATAGTGGCACAATCCCCAAGGATCACTCTAAATTATGACACAATCCCCAAGGATCACTCTAAATAGAGAAACAATCCCCGAGGATCTCTCTAAATAGTGACACAATCCCCAAGGATCACTCTAAATTATGACACAATCCCCAAGGATCACTCTAAATAGTGACAGAATCCCTAATGATTAATCTAAATAGTGACACAGTCCCCAAGGATCACTCTAAATAGTGACACAATCCCCAAGGATCTCTCTAAATAGTGACACAATCCCCAAGGATCACTCGAAAGAGCGACACAATCCCCAAGGATCACTCTAAATACTGACATAATCCCCAAGGATCACTCTAAATAGTGACACAATCCCCAAGGATCACTCTAAATAGTGACACAATCCCCAAGGATCACTCTAAATAGTGACAAAATCCCCAGGGATCACTCTAAATAGTGACACAATCCCCAAGGATCACTCTAAATAGTGACACAATCCCCAAGGATCACTCTAAATAGTGACACAAGCCCAAGGATAACTCTAAATAGTGACACAAACCCCAAGGATCACTCTAAATAGAGACACAATCCCCAAGGATCATTCTAAATAGTGACACAATCCCCAAGGATCACTCTAAAGACTGACACAATCCCCATGCATCACTCTAAATAGTGACACAATCCCCGAGGATCTCTCTAAATAGTGACACAATCCCCAAGGATCACTCTAAATAGTGACACAATGTCCCAGAATCACTCTAAATACTGACACAATCCCCAAGGATCACTCTAAATAGTGACACAATCCCCAAGGATCACTCTAAATAGTGACACAATCCCCAAGGATCACTCTAAATAGTGACACAATTCGCAAGGATCACTCTAAATAGTGACACAATCCACAAGGATCACTCTAAATCCTGATACAATCCCCAAGGATCACTCTAAGTAGTGACACAATCCCCAAAGATCATTCTAAATAGTGACACAATGGCCAAGGTTCACTCTAAATAATGACACAAACCCCAAGGATCACTCTAAATAGTGACACAAACCCCAAGGATAACTTTAAATAGTGACACAAACCCCAAGGATCACTCTAAATAGGGACACAATCCCCAAGGATCATTCTAAATAGTGGCACAATCCACAAGGATCACTCTAAATTATGACACAATCCCCAAGGATCACTCTAAATAGAGAAACAATCCCCGAGGATCTCTCTAAATAGTGACACAATCCCCAAGGATCACTCTAAATTATGACACAATCCCCAAGGGTCACTCTAAATAGTGACACAATCCCTAATGATTAATCTAAATAGTGACACAGTCCCCAAGGATCACTCTAAATAGTGACACAATCCCCAAGGATCTCTCTAAATAGTGACACAATCCCCAAGGATCACTCGAAAGAGCGACACAATCCCCAAGGATCACTCTAAATACTGTCATAATCCCCAAGGATCACTCTAAATAGTGACACAATCCCCAAGGATCACTCTAAATAGTGACACGATCCCCAAGGATCACTCTAAATAGTGACAAAATCCCCAGGGGTCACTCTAAATAGTGACACAATCCCCAAGGATCACTCTAAATAGTAACACAATCCCCAAGGATCACTCTAAATAGTGACACAATCCACAAGGATCACTCTAAATAGTGACACAATCCCCAAGGATCACTCTAAATAGTGACACAATCCCCAAGGATCACTCTAAATAGTGACACAATCCCCAAGGATCACTCTAAATAGTGACACAATCCGCAAGGATCACTCTAAATAGTGACACAATCCACAAGGATCACTCTAAATACTGGCACAATACTCAAGGATCACTCGAAATAATGACACAATCCCCAAGGATCACTCTAAATAGTGACACAATCCCCAAGGATCACTCTAAATAGTGACACAATCCCCAAGGATCACTCTAAATAGTGACACAATGGCCAAGGATCACTCTTAATAATGACACAATCCCCAAGGATCACTCTAAATAGTGACACAAACCCCAAGGATAACTCTAAATAGTAACACAAACCCCAAGGATCACTCTAAATAGAGACACAATCCCCAAGGATCATTCTAAATAGTGACACAATCCCCAAGGATCACTCTAAAGACTGACACAATCCCCATGCATCACTCTAAATAGTGACACAATCCCCGAGGATCTCTCTAAATAGTGACACAATCCCCAAGGATCACTCTAAATAGTGACACAATTCCCCAGAATCACTCTAAATACTGACACAATCCCCAAGGATCACTCTAAATAGTGACACAATCCCCAAGGATCACTCTAAATAGTGACACAATCCCCAAGGATCACTCTAAATAGTGACACAATCCCCAAGGATCTCTCTAAATAGTGGCACAAACCCCAAGGATCAGTCTAAATAGTGACACAATCCCCAACGATAACTCTAAATAGTGACACATTCCCCAAGGATCACCCTCAATAGAGACACAATCCACAAGGATCTCTCTACATAGTGACACAATCCCCAAGGATCAATCAAAATAGTGATACAATCTCGAAGGATCACTCTAAATAGTGACACAATCACCAAGGATCATTCAAAATAATGACAAAATCCCCAAGGATCTCTCTAAATAGTGACACAATCCCCAAGGATCACTCTAAATAATGACACAATCCCCAAGGATCTCTCTAAATAGTGGCACAATCCCCAAGGATCACTCTAAATAGTGACACAATCCCCAAGGATCTCTCTAAATAGTGACACAATCCCCAAGGATCACTCGAAATACTGACATAATCCCCAAGGATCACTCCAAATAGTGGCACAATCCCCAAGGATCACTCTAAATAGTGACACAATCCCCAATGATCACTCGAAATACTGACATAATCCCCAAGGATCACTCCAAATAGGGGCACAATCCCCAAGGATCACTCTAAATAGTGACACAATCCACAAGGATCACTCAAAATAATGACACAATCCCCAAGGATCACTCTAAATAGTGACACAATCCCCAAGGATTACTCTAAATAGTGACACAGTCCCCAAGGATCCCTCTAAATAGCGACACAATCCCCAAGGATCTCTCTAAATAGTGACACAATCCCCAAGGATCACTCTCAATACTGACACAACCCCCAAGGATTACTCTACATACTGACATAATCCCCAAGGGTCACTCTAAATAGTGACACAAACCCCAAGGATCACTCTCAATAGCGACACAATCCACAAGGATCACTCTCAATACTGACACAATCCCCAAGGATTACTCTAAATACTGACATAATCCCCAAGGGTCACTCTAAATAGTGACACAATCCCCAAGGATCACTCTCAATAGCGACACAATCCCCAAGGATTATTCTAAATAGTGACACAATCCCTGAGGATCTCTCTCAATAGTGACACAATCCCCAAGGATGACACTAAATAGTGACACAATTCCCCAGAATCACTCTAAATACTGACACAATCCACAAGGATCACTCTAAATAGTGACACAATCCCCAAGGATCACTCTAAATAGTGACACAATCCCCAAGGATCACTCTAAATAGTGACACAATCCGCACGGATCACTCTAAATAGTGACACAATCCACAAGGATCACTCGAAATAATGACACAATCCCCAAGGATCACTCTAAATAGTGACACAATCCCCAAGGATCACTCTAAATAGTGACACAATCCCCAAGGATCACTCTAAATAGTGACACAATGGCCAAGGATCACTCTAAATAATGACACAATCCCCAAGGATCACTCTAAGTAGTGACACAAACCCCAAGGATAACTCTAAATAGTGACACAGACCCCAAGGATCACTCTAAATAGAGACACAATCCCCAAGGATCATTCTAAATAGTGACACAATCCCCAAGGATCACTCTAAAGACTGACACAATCCCCATGCATCACTCTAAATAGTGACACAATCCCCGAGGATCTCTCTAAATAGTGACACAATCCCCAAGGATCACTCTAAATAGTGACACAATGTCCCAGAATCACTCTAAATACTGACACAATCCCCAAGGATCACTCTAAATAGTGACACAATCCCCAAGGATCACTCTAAATAGTGACACAATCCCCAAGGATCACTCTAAATAGTGACACAATCCGCAAGGATCACTCTAAATAGTGACACAATCCACAAGGATCACTCTAAATACTGACACAATCCCCAAGGATCACTCTAAGTAGAGACACAATCCCCAAAGATCATTCTAAATAGTGACACAATGGCCAAGGTTCACTCTAAATAATGACACAATCCCCAAGGATCACTCTAAATAGTGACACAAACCCCAAGGATAACTTTAAATAGTGACACAAACCCCAAGGATCACTCTAAATAGGGACACAATCCCCAAGGATCATTCTAAATAGTGGCACAATCCCCAAGGATCACTCTAAATTATGACACAATCCCCAAGGATCACTCTAAATAGAGAAACAATCCCCGAGGATCTCTCTAAATAGTGACACAATCCCCAAGGATCACTCTAAATTATGACACAATCCCCAAGGATCACTCTAAATAGTGACAGAATCCCTAATGATTAATCTAAATAGTGACACAGTCCCCAAGGATCACTCTAAATAGTGACACAATCCCCAAGGATCTCTCTAAATAGTGACACAATCCCCAAGGATCACTCGAAAGAGCGACACAATCCCCAAGGATCACTCTAAATAGTGACACAATCCCCAAGGATCACTCTAAATAGTGACACAATCCCCAAGGATCACTCTAAATAGTGACACAAACCCCAAGGATAACTCTAAATAGTGACACAAACCCCAAGGATCACTCTAAATAGAGACACAATCCCCAAGGATCATTCTAAATAGTGACACAATCCCCAAGGATCACTCTAAAGACTGACACAATCCCCATGCATCACTCTAAATAGTGACACAATCCCCGAGGATCTCTCTAAATAGTGACACAATCCCCAAGGATCACTCTAAATAGTGACACAATGTCCCAGAATCACTCTAAATACTGACACAATCCCCAAGGATCACTCTAAATAGTGACACAATCCCCAAGGATCACTCTAAATAGTGACACAATTCCCAAGGATCACTCTAAATAGTGACACAATTCGCAAGGATCACTCTAAATAGTGACACAATCCACAAGGATCACTCTAAATACTGATACAATCCCCAAGGATCACTCTAAGTAGTGACACAATCCCCAAAGATCATTCTAAATAGTGACACAATGGCCAAGGTTCACTCTAAATAATGACACAAACCCCAAGGATCACTCTAAATAGTGACACAAACCCCAAGGATAACTTTAAATAGTGACACAAACCCCAAGGATCACTCTAAATAGGGACACAATCCCCAAGGATCATTCTAAATAGTGGCACAATCCACAAGGATCACTCTAAATTATGACACAATCCCCAAGGATCACTCTAAATAGAGAAACAATCCCCGAGGATCTCTCTAAATAGTGACACAATCCCCAAGGATCACTCTAAATTATGACACAATCCCCAAGGATCACTCTAAATAGTGACACAATCCCTAATGATTAATCTAAATAGTGACACAGTCCCCAAGGATCACTCTAAATAGTGACACAATCCCCAAGGATCTCTCTAAATAGTGACACAATCCCCAAGGATCACTCGAAAGAGCGACACAATCCCCAAGGATCACTCTAAATACTGTCATAATCCCCAAGGATCACTCTAAATAGTGACACAATCCCCAAGGATCACTCTAAATAGTGACACGATCCCCAAGGATCACTCTAAATAGTGACAAAATCCCCAGGGGTCACTCTAAATAGTGACACAATCCCCAAGGATCACTCTAAATAGTAACACAATCCCCAAGGATCACTCTAAATAGTGACACAATCCACAAGGATCACTCTAAATAGTGACACAATCCCCAAGGATCACTCTAAATAGTGACACAATCCCCAAGGATCACTCTAAATAGTGACACAAACCCCAAGGATCACTCTAAATAGTGACACACTCCGCAAGGATCACTCTAAATAGTGACACAATCCACAAGGATCACTCTAAATACTGGCACAATACTCAAGGATCACTCGAAATAATGACACAATCCCCAAGGATCACTCTAAATAGTGACACAATCCCCAAGGATCACTCTAAATAGTGACACAATCCCCAAGGATCACTCTAAATAGTGACACAATGGCCAAGGATCACTCTTAATAATGACACAATCCCCAAGGATCACTCTAAATAGTGACACAAACCCCAAGGATAACTCTAAATAGTAACACAAACCCCAAGGATCACTCTAAATAGAGACACAATCCCCAAGGATCATTCTAAATAGTGACACAATCCCCAAGGATCACTCTAAAGACTGACACAATCCCCATGCATCACTCTAAATAGTGACACAATCCCCGAGGATCTCTCTAAATAGTGACACAATCCCCAAGGATCACTCTAAATAGTGACACAATTCCCCAGAATCACTCTAAATACTGACACAATCCCCAAGGATCACTCTAAATAGTGACACAATCCCCAAGGATCACTCTAAATAGTGACACAATCCCCAAGGATCACTCTAAATAGTGACACAATCCGCAAGGATCACTCTAAATAGTGACACAATCCACAAGGATCACTCTAAATAGTGACACAATCCCCAAGGATCACTCTAAGTAGTGACACAATCCCCAAAGATCATTCTAAATAGTGACACAATGGCCAAGGATCACTCTAAATAATGACACAATCCCCAAGGATCACTCTAAATAGTGACACAAACCCCAAGGATAACTTTAAATAGTGACACAAACCCCAAGGATCACTCTAAATAGGGACACAATCCCCAAGGATCATTCTAAATAGTGGCACAATCCCCAAGGATCACTCTAAATTATGACACAATCCCCAAGGATCACTCTAAATAGAGAAACAATCCCCGAGGATCTCTCTAAATAGTGACACAATCCCCAAGGATCACTCTAAATTATGACACAATCCCCAAGGATCACTCTAAATAGTGACACAATCCCTAATGATTAATCTAAATAGTGACACAGTCCCCAAGGATCACTCTAAATAGTGACACAATCCCCAAGGATCTCTCTAAATAGTGACACAATCCCAAAGGATCACTCTAAATACTGACACAATCCCCAAGGATCACTCGAAAGAGCGACACAATCCCCAAGGATCACACTAAATACTGACATAATCCCCAAGGATCACTTTAAATAGTGACACAATCCCCAAGGATCACTCTAAATAGTGACACAATCCCCAAGGATCACTCTAAATAGTGACACAATCCACAAGGCTCACTCTAAATAATGACACAATACCCAAGGATCACTCGAAATAGTGACACAATCCCCAAGGATCACTCTAAATAGTGACACAATCCCCAAGGATCACTCTAAATAGTGACACAATCCCCAAGGATCACTCGAAATAGTGACACAATCCCCAAGGATCACTCTAAATAGTGACACAATCCCCAAGGATCTCTCTAAATAGTGGCACAGACCCCAAGGATCAGTCTAAATAGTGACACAATCCCCAACGATAACTCTAAATAGTGACACATTCCCCAAGGATCACCCTCAATAGAGACACAATCCACAAGGATAACTCTAAATAGTGACACAATCCCCAAAGATCACTCTAAATAGTGACACAATCCCCAAGGATCACTCTAAATAGTGACACAATGGCCAAGGATCAATCAAAATAGTGATACAATCTCGAAGGATCACTCTAAATAGTGACACAATCACCAAGGATCATTCAAAATAATGACAAAATCCCCAAGGATCTCTCTAAATAGTGACACAATCCCCAAGGATCACTCTAAATAATGACACAATCCCCAAGGATGTCTCTAAATAGTGGCACAATCCCCAAGGATCACTCTAAATGGTGAAACAATCCCCAAGGATCTCTCTAAATAGTGACACAATCCCCAAGGATCACTCGAAATACTGACATAATCCCCAAGGATCACTCCAAATAGTGGCACAATCCCCAAGGATCACTCTAAATAGTGACACAATCCCCAATGATCACTCGAAATACTGACATAATCCCCAAGGATCACTCCAAATAGTGGCACAATCCCCAAGGATCACTCTAAATAGTGACACAATCCTCAAGGATCACTCAAAATAATGACACAATCCCCAAGGATCACTCTAAATAGTGACACAATCCCCAAGGATCTCTCTAAATAGTGACACAATCCCCAAGGATCACTCTCAATACTGACACAATCCCCAAGGATTATTCTAAATACTGACACAATCCCCAAGGGTCACTCTAAATAGTGACACAATCCCCAAGGATCACTCTCAATAGCGACAGAATCCACAAGGATCACTCTCAATAGCGACACAATCCCCAAGGATTATTCTAAATAGTGACACAATCCCTGAGGATCTCTCTCAATACTGACACAATCCCCAAGGATCACTCTAAATAATGACACAATCCCCAAGGATCACTCTAAATAGTGACACAAACGCCAAGGATAACTCTAAATAGTGACACAAACCCCAAGGATCACTCTAAATAGAGACACAATCCCGAAGGATCATTCTAAATAGTGACACAATCCCCAAGGATCACTCTAAAGACTGACACAATCCCCATGCATTACTCTAAATAGTGACACAATCCCCGAGGATCTCTCTAAATAGTGACACAATCCCCAAAGATCACTCTAAATAGTGACACAATGTCCCAGAATCACTCTAAATACTGACACAATCCCCAAGGATCACTCTAAATAGTGACACAATCCCCAAGGATCACTCTAAATAGTGACACAATCCCCAAGGATCACTCTAAATAGTGACACAATCCCCAAGGATCACTCTAAATAGTGACACAATCCCCAAGGATCACTCTAAATAGTGACACAATCCCCAAGGATCACTCTAAATAGTGACACAATCCGCAAGGATCACTCTAAATAGTGACACAATCCACAAGGATCACTCTAAATACTGACACAATCCCCAAGGATCACTCTAAGTAGTGACACAATCCCCAAAGATCATTCTAAATAGTGACACAATGGCCAAGGTTCACTCTAAATAATGACACAATCCCCAAGGATCACTCTAAATAGTGACACAAACCCCAAGGATAACTTTAAATAGTGACACAACCCCAAGGATCACTCTAAATAGGGACACAATCCCCAAGGATCATTCTAAATAGTGGCACAATCCCCAAGGATCACTCTAAATTATGACACAATCCCCAAGGATCACTCTAAATAGAGAAACAATCCCCGAGGATCTCTCTCAATAGTGACACAATCCCCAAGGATCACTCTAAATTATGACACAATCCCCAAGGATCACTCTAAATAGTGACACAATCCCTAATGATTAATCTAAATAGTGACACAGTCCCCAAGGATCACTCTAAATAGTGACACAATCCCCAAGGATCTCTCTAAATAGTGACACAATCCCAAAGGATCACTCTACATACTGACACAATCCCCAAGGATCACTCGAAAGAGCGACACAATCCCCAAGGATCACTCTAAATACTGACATAATCCCCAAGGATCACTCTAAATAGTGACACAATCCCCAAGGATCACACTAAATAGTGACACAATCCCCAAGGATCACTCTAAATAGTGACAAAATCCCCAGGGATCACTCTAAATAGTTGCACAATCCCCAAGGATCACTCTAAATAGTGACACAATCCCCAAGGATCACTCTAAATAGTGACACAATCCACAAGGATCACTCTAAATAGTGACACAATCCCCAAGGATCACTCTAAATAGTGACACAATCCCCAAGGATCACTCTAAATAGTGACACAATCCCCAAGGATCACTCTAAATAGTGACACAATCCGCAAGGATCACTCTAAATAGTGACACAATCCACAAGGATCACTCTCAATACTGACACAATACCCAAGGATCACTCGAAATAATGACACAATCCCCAAGGATCACTCTAAATAGTGACACAATCCCCAAGGATCACTCTAAATAGTGACACAATCCCCAAGGAACACTCTAAATAGTGACACAATGGCCAAGGATCACTCTAAATAATGACACAATCCCCAAGGATCACTCTAAATAGTGACACAATCCCCGAGGATCTCTCTAAATAGTGACACAATCCCCAAGGATCACTCTAAATAGTGACACAATTCCCCAGAATCACTCTAAATACTGACACAATCCCCAAGGATCACTCTAAATAGTGACACAATCCGCAAGGATCACTCTAAATAGTGACACAATCCACAAGGATCACTCTAAATAGTGACACAATCCCCAAGGATCACTCTAAGTAGTGACACAATCCCCAAAGATCATTCTAAATAGTGACACAATGGCCAAGGTTCACTCTAAATAATGACACAATCCCCAAGGATCACTCTAAATAGTGACAGAAACCCCAAGGATAACTTTAAATAGTGACACAAACCCCAAGGATCACTCTAAATTGGGACACAATCCCCAAGGATCATTCTAAATAGTGGCACAATCCCCAAGGATCACACTAAATTATGACACAATGCCCAAGGATCACTCTAAATAGAGAAACAATCCCCGAGGATCTCTCTAAATAGTGACACAATCCCCAAGGATCACTCTAAATTATGACACAATCCCCAAGGATCACTCTAAATAGTGACACAATCCCTAATGATTAATCTAAATAGTGACACAGTCCCCAAGGATCACTCTAAATAGTGACACAATCCCCAAGGATCTCTCTAAATAGTGACACAATCCCAAAGGATCACTCTAAATACTGACACAATCCCCAAGGATCACTCGAAAGAGCGACACAATCCCCAAGGATCACTCTAAATACTGACATAATCCCCAAGGATCACTCTAAATAGTGACACAATCCCCAAGGATCACTCTAAATAGTGACACAATCCCCAAGGATCACTCACAATAGTGACAAAATCCCCAGGGATCACTCTAAATAGTGACACAATCCCCAAGGATCACTCTAAATAGTGACACAATCCCCAAGGATCACTCTAAATAGTGACACAATACACAAGGATCACTCTAAATAGTGACACAATCCCCAAGGATCACTCTAAATAGTGACACAATCCCCAAGGATAACTCTAAATAGTGACACAATCCCCAAGGATCACTCTAAATAGTGACACAATCCCCAAGGATCACTCCAAATAGTGACAAAATCCCCAATGATCACTCTAATTAATGACACAATCCCCAAGGATCACTCAAAATACTGACACAATCCCGAAGGATCACTCTAAATAGTGAGACAATCCCCAATGATCACTCAAAATAGTGACACAATCCCCAAGGATAACTCTAAATAGTGACACAATCCCCAAGGATCGCTCTCAATAGCGACACATTCCCCAAGGATCACTCTAAATAGTGACACAATCCCTGAGGATCTCTCTCAATGGTGACACAATCCCCAAGGATCACACTAAATAGTGACACAATCCCCCAGGATCACTCGAAATTCTGGCACAATCTCCAAGGATCACTCTAAATAGTGACACAATCCCCAAGGATCACTCTAAATAGTGACACAATCCCCAAGGATCATTCTAAATAGTGACACAATCCCCAAGGATAACTCTAAATACTGACACAATCCCCAAGGATCACTCTAAATAGTGACACAATGCCCAAGGATCACTCTAAATAGTGAAACAATCCCCAAGGATCACTCTAAAAAGTGCAACAATCCCCAAGGATCACTCTAAAAAGTGCAACAATCCACAAGGATCACTCTAAGTAGTGACACAATCCCCAAGGATCACTCCAAATTGTGACACAATCCCCAAGGATCACTCTAAATAGTGACACAATCCCCAAGAATCACTCGAAATAGTGACACAATCCCCAAGGATCACTCTAAATAGTGACACAATCCCCAAGGATCACTCTAAATAGAGACACAAACCACAAGGATCACTCGAAATAGTGACACGATCCCCGAGGATCACTCTAAATAGTGACACAATCCCCATGGATCACTCTAAATAGTGACACAATCCCCAAGGATCATTCTAAATACTGACAAAATTCCCAAGGATCACTCTCAATAGTGACTCAATCCCCAAGGATCACTCTCAATAGTGACACAATCCCCAAGGATCACTCTAAATAGTGACACAATCCCCAAGGTTCACTTTCAATAGTGACACAATCCCCAAGGCTCACTCTAAATAGTGACACAATCCACAAGGATCACTCTAAATAGTGACACAATCCCCAAGGATCACTCCAAATAGTGACACAATTCCCAAGGGTCACTCTAAATAGTGACACAATCCACAAGTAACATTCTAGAGAGTGACACAATCCCCAAGGATCACTCTAAGTAGTGACACAATCCCCAAGGATCACTCTAAATAGTGACACAATCCCCAAGGATCACTCTAAATAGTGACACAATCCCCAAGGATCACTCCAAATAGTGACACGATTCCCAAGGGTCACTCTAAATAGTGACACAATCCACAAGTATCATTCTAAATCGTGACACAATCCCCAAGGATCACTCTAAATAGTGACACAATCCCCAAGGATCACTCTAAATAGTGACACAATTCCCATGGATCACTCTAAATAGTGACACAATCCCGAAGGATCACTCTAAATAGTGACACAATCCCCAAGGATCACTTTCAATAGTGACACAATCCCCAAGGATCACTCTAAATAGTGACACAATCCGCAAGGATCACTCTAAATAGTGACACAAAACCCAAGGATCACTCTAAATAGTTACACAATCCCCAAGGATCATTCTAAATAGTGACAGAATACCCAAGGATCACACTGAATAGAGACACAATCCCCAAGGATCACTCTAAAGAGTGACACAATCCCCAAGGATCACTCTAAATACTGACACAATCCCCAAGGAACACTCTAAATAGTGACACAATTCCCAAGGGTCACTCTAAATAGTGATACAATTCCCAAGGGTCACTCTAAATAGTCACACAATACCCAGGAATCACTCTAAAAATTGACACAACCCTCAAGGGCCACATCCAAATTGTGACACAAACCCCAAGGATCACTCTATATAGTGACAGAATCCCCAAGGATCACTCTAAATAGAGACACAATCCCCAAGGATCACTCTCAATACTGACACAATCCCCAAAGATCACTCTAAATAGTGACACAATACCCAAGAATCACTCTAAAAATTGACACAACCCTCAAGGACCACATCCAAATTGTGACACAAACCCCAATGATCACTCTAAATAGTGACACAATCCCCAAGGATCACTCCAAATAGTGACACAATTTCCAAGGGTCACTCTAAATAGTGACACAATCCCCAAGGATCACTCTAAATAACGACACAATCCCCATGGATCACTCTCAATAGTGACACAATCCCCAAGGATCACTCTAAATAGTGACACAATCCCCAAGGATCACTCTAAATAGTGACACAATCCCCAAGGCTCACTCTAAATAGTGACACAATCCCCAAGGATCACTCTAAATAACGACACAATCCCCATGGATCACTCTAAATAGTGACACAATCCCCAAGGGTCACTCTAAATAGTGGCACAATCCACAAGGATCACTCCAAATAGTGACACAATTCCCAAGGGTCACTCTAAATAGTGACACAATCCACAAGTATCATTCTAAGTAGTGGCACAATCCCCAAGGATCACTCTAAATAGTCACACAATCCCCAAGGATCACTCTAAATAGTGACACAATCCACAAGGATCACTCCAAATAGTGACACAATTCCCAAGGGTCACTCTTAATAGTGACACAATCCCCAAGGATCACTCTAAATAGTGACACAATCCCCAAGGATGATTCTAAATACTGACAAAATTCCCAAGGATCACTCTCAATAGTGACACAATCCCCAAGGATCACTCTCAATAGTGACACAACCCCCAAGGATCACTCTAAATAGTGACACAATCCCCAAGGTTCACTTTCAATCGTGACACAATCCCCAAGGCTCACTCTAAATACTGACACAATCCACAAGGATCACTCTAAATAGTGACACAATCCCCAAGGATCACTCCAAATAGTGACACAATCCCCAAGGATCACTTTAAATAGTGACACAATCCCCAAGGATCACTCTAAATAGTGACACAATCCCGAAGGATCACTCTAAATCGTGACAGGGTCAAGTCGTGCCTCACTAATTTGATAAAAAAATTTTAGGAGGTATCTAATTTTGTTGATGAAGTTCGGGCAGTTGATGTCATATGCATGGATTTTAGTAAGTCGTTTGATAAGGTCCCCCATGGGAGGTTTATGAAGAAAGTAAGGAGGTGTGGGATAGAGGGAAAGTTGGCCGATTGGATAGGTAACTGGCTGTCTGATCGAAGACAGAGGGTGATGGTGGATGGAAAATTTTCGGATTGGAGGCAGGTTGCTAGCGGAGTGCCGCAGGGATCAGTGCTTGGTCCTCTGCTCTTTGTGATTTTTATCAATGACTTAGAGGAGGGGGCTGAAGGGTGGATCACTAAATTTGCTGGTGACACCAAGATTGGTGGAGTAGTGGATGAGGTGGAGGGCTGTTGTAGGCTGCAAAGAGACATAGATAGGATTTGGGCGGCACGGTAGCACAGTGGTTAGCAATGCTGCTTCACAGCTCCAGGGTCCTGGGTTCGATTCCCGGCTCGGGTCACTGTCTGTGTGGAGTTTGTACATTCTCCTCATGTCTGCGTGGGTTTCCTCCGGGTGCTCCGGTTTCCTCCCACAGTCCAAAGATGTGCAGGTTAGGTTGATTGGCCAGGTTAAAAATTGCCCCTTAGAGTCCTGGGATGCGTAGGTTAGAGGGATTAGCGGGTAAATATGTGGGGGTAGGGCCTGGGTGGGATTGTGGTCGGTGCAGACTCGATGGGCCGAATGGCCTCCTTCTGCACTGTAGGGTTTCTATGATTTCTACGATTTCTAAGGATGCAGAGCTGGGCTGAAAAATGGCAAATGGAGTTTAACCCTGATAAATATGAGGTGATTCATTTTGGTAGGACAAATTTAAATGTGGATTACAGGATCAAAGGTAGGGTTCTGAAGACTGTGGAGGAACAGACAGACCGTGGGGTCCATATCCACAGATCTCTAAAAGTTGCCACTCAAGTGGAGAGAGCTGTGAAGAACGCCTCGAGTGTGTTACCTTTTATTAACAGGGGGTTGGAGTTTCAGAGCCATGGGGTTATGCTGCAACTGTACAGGACCTTGTTGAGACCACATTTGGAATATTGTGTGCAGTTCTGGTCACCTCACTATAAGAAGGATGTGGAAGCGGTGGAAGGAGTGCAGAGGAGACTTACCAGGATGCAGCCTGGTTTGGAGGGTAGGTCTTATGAGGAAAGGTTTGCGGGAGCTAGGGCTGTTCTCTCTGGAGCGGAGGTGGCCGAGGGGAGACTTAATAGAGGTTGATAAAATGATGAAGGGGATAGATAGAGTGAACGTTCAAAGACTGTTTCCTCGGGTGGATGGAGCTATTACAAGGGGGGCTAACTATAGGGTTCGTGGTGGGAGATATAGGAAGGATATCAGAGGTAGGTTCTTTACACAGTGAGTGGTTGGGGTGTGGAATGGACTGCCTGCAGTGATAGTGGAGTCAGACACTTT
Source organism: Mustelus asterias (assembly GCF_964213995.1). NCBI lineage: Eukaryota > Metazoa > Chordata > Chondrichthyes > Carcharhiniformes > Triakidae > Mustelus > Mustelus asterias. The sequence continues at coordinate 62,655 of NW_027590740.1, forward strand.
AGGAAAATTTAAGCGGTTATTGAATAGGCACATGGAGCACACCAGGATGATAGGGAGTGGGATAGCTTGATCTTGGTTCCAGATAAAGCTCGGCACAACATCGTGGGCCGAAGGGCCTGTAATGTGCTGTACTGTTCCATGTTCTATGTTCTTAATAGTGACACAATCCCCAAGGATCACTCTAAATAGTGACACAATCCCCAAGGATCACTCTAAATAGTGACACAATCCCTAAGGATCACTCTAAATAGAGACACAAACCCCAAGGATCACTCTAAATAGTGACACAATCCCCAAGGATCACTCTAAATAGTGCCACAATCCCCAAGGATCACTCTAAATAGTGACACAATCCCCAAGGATGACTCAAAATAGTGACACAATCCCCAAGGATCACTCTAAATAGTGACACAAAACCTAAGGATCACTCTAAATAGAGACACAAACCCCAAGGATCACTCTAAATAGTGACACAATCCCCAAGGATCACTCTAAATAGTGCCACAATCCCCAAGGATCACTCTAAATAGTGACACAATCCCCAAGGATGACTCTAAATAGTGACACAATCCCCAAGGATCATTCTAAATACTGACACAATCCCCAAGGATCACTCTCAATAGTGACACAATCCCCAAGGATCACTCTCAATAGTGACACAATCCCCAAGGATCACTCTAAATAGTGACACAATCCCCAAGGATCACTTTCAATAGTGACACAATCCCCAAGGCTCACTCTAAATAGTGACACAATCCCCAAGGATCACTCTAAATAGTGACACAATCCCCAAGGATCACTTTCAATAGTGACACAATCCCCAAGGATCACTCTAAATAGTGACACAATCCGCAAGGATCACTCTAAATAGTGACACAAAACCCAAGGATCACTCTAAATAGTTACACAATCCCCAAGGATCATTCTAAATAGTGACAGAATACCCAAGGATCACGCTGAATAGAGACACAATCCCCAAGGATCACTCTAAAGAGTGACACAATCCCCAAGGATCACTCTAAATACTGACACAATCCCCAAGGAACACTCTAAATAGTGACACAATTCCCAAGGGTCACTCTAAATAGTGATACAATTCCCAAGGGTCACTCTAAATAGTCACACAATACCCAGGAATCACTCTAAAAATTGACACAACCCTCAAGGGCCACATCCAAATTGTGACACAAACCCCAAGGATCACTCTATATAGTGACAGAATCCCCAAGGATCACTCTAAATAGAGACACAATCCCCAAGGATCACTCTCAATACTGACACAATCCCCAAAGATCACTCTAAATAGTGACACAATACCCAAGAATCACTCTAAAAATTGACACAACCCTCAAGGACCACATCCAAATTGTGACACAAACCCCAATGATCACTCTAAATAGTGACACAATCCCCAAGGATCACTCCAAATAGTGACACAATTTCCAAGGGTCACTCTAAATAGTGACACAATCCCCAAGGATCACTCTAAATAACGACACAATCCCCATGGATCACTCTCAATAGTGACACAATCCCCAAGGATCACTCTAAATAGTGACACAATCCCCAAGGATCACTCTAAATAGTGACACAATCCCCAAGGCTCACTCTAAATAGTGACACAATCCCCAAGGATCACTCTAAATAACGACACAATCCCCATGGATCACTCTAAATAGTGACACAATCCCCAAGGGTCACTCTAAATAGTGGCACAATCCACAAGGATCACTCCAAATAGTGACACAATTCCCAAGGGTCACTCTAAATAGTGACACAATCCACAAGTATCATTCTAAGTAGTGGCACAATCCCCAAGGATCACTCTAAATAGTAACACAATCCCCAAGGATCACTCTAAATAGTGACACAATCCACAAGGATCACTCCAAATAGTGACACAATTCCCAAGGGTCACTCTTAATAGTGACACAATCCCCAAGGATCACTCTAAATAGTGACACAATCCCCAAGGATGATTCTAAATACTGACAAAATTCCCAAGGATCACTCTCAATAGTGACACAATCCCCAAGGATCACTCTCAATAGTGACACAACCCCCAAGGATCACTCTAAATAGTGACACAATCCCCAAGGTTCACTTTCAATCGTGACACAATCCCCAAGGCTCACTCTAAATACTGACACAATCCACAAGGATCACTCTAAATAGTGACACAATCCCCAAGGATCACTCCAAATAGTGACACAATCCCCAAGGATCACTTTAAATAGTGACACAATCCCCAAGGATCACTCTAAATAGTGACACAATCCCGAAGGATCACTCTAAATCGTGACAGGATCAAGTCGTGCCTCACTAATTTGATAAAAAAATTTTAGGAGGTATCTAATTTTGTTGATGAAGTTCGGGCAGTTGATGTCATATGCATGGATTTTAGTAAGTCGTTTGATAAGGTCCCCCATGGGAGGTTTATGAAGAAAGTAAGGAGGTGTGGGATAGAGGGAAAGTTGGCCGATTGGATAGGTAACTGGCTGTCTGATCGAAGACAGAGGGTGATGGTGGATGGAAAATTTTCGGATTGGAGGCAGGTTGCTAGCGGAGTGCCGCAGGGATCAGTGCTTGGTCCTCTGCTCTTTGTGATTTTTATCAATGACTTAGAGGAGGGGGCTGAATGGTGGATCACTAAATTTGCTGGTGACACCAAGATTGGTGGAGTAGTGGATGAGGTGGAGGGCTGTTGTAGGCTGCAAAGAGACATAGATAGGATTTGGGCGGCACGGTAGCACAGTGGTTAGCAATGCTGCTTCACAGCTCCAGGGTCCTGGGTTCGATTCCCGGCTCGGGTCACTGTCTGTGTGGAGTTTGTACATTCTCCTCATGTCTGCGTGGGTTTCCTCCGGGTGCTCCGGTTTCCTCCCACAGTCCAAAGATGTGCAGGTTAGGTTGATTGGCCAGGTTAAAAATTGCCCCTTAGAGTCCTGGGATGCGTAGGTTAGAGGGATTAGCGGGTAAATATGTGGGGGTAGGGCCTGGGTGGGATTGTGGTCGGTGCAGACTCGATGGGCCGAATGGCCTCCTTCTGCACTGTAGGGTTTCTATGATTTCTACGATTTCTAAGGATGCAGAGCTGGGCTGAAAAATGGCAAATGGAGTTTAACCCTGATAAATATGAGGTGATTCATTTTGGTAGGACAAATTTAAATGTGGATTACAGGATCAAAGGTAGGGTTCTGAAGACTGTGGAGGAACAGACAGACCGTGGGGTCCATATCCACAGATCTCTAAAAGTTGCCACTCAAGTGGAGAGAGCTGTGAAGAACGCCTCGAGTGTGTTACCTTTTATTAACAGGGGGTTGGAGTTTCAGAGCCATGGGGTTATGCTGCAACTGTACAGGACCTTGTTGAGACCACATTTGGAATATTGTGTGCAGTTCTGGTCACCTCACTATAAGAAGGATGTGGAAGCGGTGGAAGGAGTGCAGAGGAGACTTACCAGGATGCAGCCTGGTTTGGAGGGTAGGTCTTATGAGGAAAGGTTTGCGGGAGCTAGGGCTGTTCTCTCTGGAGCGGAGGTGGCCGAGGGGAGACTTAATAGAGGTTGATAAAATGATGAAGGGGATAGATAGAGTGAACGTTCAAAGACTGTTTCCTCGGGTGGATGGAGCTATTACAAGGGGGGCTAACTATAGGGTTCGTGGTGGGAGATATAGGAAGGATATCAGAGGTAGGTTCTTTACACAGTGAGTGGTTGGGGTGTGGAATGGACTGCCTGCAGTGATAGTGGAGTCAGACACTTTAGGAAAATTTAAGCGGTTATTGAATAGGCACATGGAGCACACCAGGATGATAGGGAGTGGGATAGCTTGATCTTGGTTCCAGATAAAGCTCGGCACAACATCGTGGGCCGAAGGGCCTGTAATGTGCTGTACTGTTCCATGTTCTATGTTCTTAATAGTGACACAATCCCCAAGGATCACTCTAAATAGTGACACAATCCCCAAGGATCACTCTAAATAGTGACACAATCCCTAAGGATCACTCTAAATAGAGACACAAACCCCAAGGATCACTCTAAATAGTGACACAATCCCCAAGGATCACTCTAAATAGTGCCACAATCCCCAAGGATCACTCTAAATAGTGACACAATCCCCAAGGATGACTCAAAATAGTGACACAATCCCCAAGGATCACTCTAAATAGTGACACAAAACCTAAGGATCACTCTAAATAGAGACACAAACCCCAAGGATCACTCTAAATAGTGACACAATCCCCAAGGATCACTCTAAATAGTGCCACAATCCCCAAGGATCACTCTAAATAGTGACACAATCCCCAAGGATGACTCTAAATAGTGACACAATCCCCAAGGATCATTCTAAATACTGACACAATCCCCAAGGATCACTCTCAATAGTGACACAATCCCCAAGGATCACTCTCAATAGTGACACAATCCCCAAGGATCACTCTAAATAGTGACACAATCCCCAAGGATCACTTTCAATAGTGACACAATCCCCAAGGCTCACTCTAAATAGTGACACAATCCCCAAGGATCACTCTAAATAGTGACACAATCCCCAAGGATCACTTTCAATAGTGACACAATCCCCAAGGATCACTCTAAATAGTGACACAATCCGCAAGGATCACTCTAAATAGTGACACAAAACCCAAGGATCACTCTAAATAGTTACACAATCCCCAAGGATCATTCTAAATAGTGACAGAATCCCCAAGGATCACAATGAATAGAGACACAATCCCCAAGGATCACTCTAAAGAGTGACACATTCCCCAAGGATCACTCTAAATACTGACACAATCCCCAAGGAACACTCTAAATAGTGACACAATTCCCAGGGGTCACTCTAAATAGTGATACAATTCCCAAGGGTCACTCTAAATAGTGACACAATACCCACGAATCACTCTAAAAATTGACACAACCCTCAAGGGCCACATCCAAATTGTGACACAAACCCCAAGGTTCACTCTATATAGTGACAGAATCCCCAAGGATAACTCTAAATAGAGACACAATCCCCAAGGATCACTCTCAATACTGACACAATCCCCAAGGATCACTCTAAATAGTGACACAATACCCAAGAATTACTCTAAAAATTGACACAACCCTCAAGGACCACATCCAAATTGTGACACAAACCACAATGATCACTCTAAATAGTGACACAATCCCCAAGGATCACTCCAAATAGTGACACAATTCCCAAGGGTCACTCTAAATAGTGACACAATCCCCAAGGATCACTCTAAATAACGACACAATCCCCATGGATCACTCTCAATAGTGACACAATCCCCAAGGATCACTCTAAATAGTGAGACAATCCCCAATGATCACTTTCAATAGTGACACAATCCCCAAGGCTCACTCCAAATAGTGACACAACCCCAAGGATCACTCTAAATAGTGACACAATCCCCAAGGATCACTCTAAAAAGTGACACAATCCGCAAGGATCACTCTAAAGAGTGACACAAAACCCAAGGATCACTCTAAATAGTTACACAATCCCCAAGGATCATTCTGAATAGTGACAGAATCCCCAAGGATCACACTGAATAGAGACACAATCCCCAAGGATCACTCTAAAGAGTGACACAATCCCCAAGGATCACTCTAAATACTGACACAATCCCCAAGGAACACTCTAAATAGTGACACAATTCCAAAGGGTCACTCTAAGTAGTGATACAATCCCCAAGGATCACTCTAAATAGTGACACAATACCCAAGAATCACTCTAAAAAATGACACAACCCTCAAGGACCACATCCAAATTGTGACACAAACCCCAATGATCACTCTAAATAGTGACACAATCCCCAAGGATCACTCCAAATAGTGACACAATTCCCAAGGGTCAGTCTAAATAACGACACAATCCCCATGGATCACTCTAAATAGTGACACAATCCCCAGGGGTCACTCTAAATTTTGGCACAATCCACAAGGATCACTCCAAATAGTGACACAATTCCCAAGGGTCACTCTAAATAGTGACACAATCCACAAGTATCATTCTAAGTAGTGACACAATTCCCAAGGGCCACTCTAAATAGTGACACAATCCCCAAGGATCACTCTAAATAGTGACACAATCCGCAAGGATCACTCTAAATAGTGACACAAAACCCAAGTATCATTCTAAATAGTGACACAATCCCCAAGGATCACTCTCAATAGTGACACAATCCCCAAGGATCACTCTAAATAGTGACACAATCCCCAAGGATCACTTTCAATAGTGACACAATCCCCAAGGCTCACTCTAAATAGTGACACAATCCCCAAGGATCACTCTAAATAGTGACACAATCCCCAAGGATCACTTTCAATAGTGACACAATCCCCAAGGATCACTCTAAATAGTGACACAATCCGCAAGGATCACTCTAAATAGTGACACAAAACCCAAGGATCACTCTAAATAGTTACACAATCCCCAAGGATCATTCTAAATAGTGACAGAATCCCCAAGGATCACAATGAATAGAGACACAATCCCCAAGGATCACTCTAAAGAGTGACACATTCCCCAAGGATCACTCTAAATACTGACACAATCCCCAAGGAACACTCTAAATAGTGACACAATTCCCAGGGGTCACTCTAAATAGTGATACAATTCCCAAGGGTCACTCTAAATAGTGACACAATACCCACGAATCACTCTAAAAATTGACACAACCCTCAAGGGCCACATCCAAATTGTGACACAAACCCCAAGGATCACTCTATATAGTGACAGAATCCCCAAGGATAACTCTAAATAGAGACACAATCCCCAAGGATCACTCTCAATACTGACACAATCCCCAAGGATCACTCTAAATAGTGACACAATACCCAAGAATTACTCTAAAAATTGACACAACCCTCAAGGACCACATCCAAATTGTGACACAAACCACAATGATCACTCTAAATAGTGACACAATCCCCAAGGATCACTCCAAATAGTGACACAATTCCCAAGGGTCACTCTAAATAGTGACACAATCCCCAAGGATCACTCTAAATAACGACACAATCCCCATGGATCACTCTCAATAGTGACACAATCCCCAAGGATCACTCTAAATAGTGACACAATCCCCAATGATCACTTTCAATAGTGACACAATCCCCAAGGCTCACTCCAAATAGTGACACAACCCCAAGGATCACTCTAAATAGTGACACAATCCCCAAGGATCACTCTAAAAAGTGACACAATCCGCAAGGATCACTCTAAAGAGTGACACAAAACCCAAGGATCACTCTAAATAGTTACACAATCCCCAAGGATCATTCTGAATAGTGACAGAATCCCCAAGGATCACACTGAATAGAGACACAATCCCCAAGGATCACTCTAAAGAGTGACACAATCCCCAAGGATCACTCTAAATACTGACACAATCCCCAAGGAACACTCTAAATAGTGACACAATTCCAAAGGGTCACTCTAAGTAGTGATACAATCCCCAAGGATCACTCTAAATAGTGACACAATACCCAAGAATCACTCTAAAAAATGACACAACCCTCAAGGACCACATCCAAATTGTGACACAAACCCCAATGATCACTCTAAATAGTGACACAATCCCCAAGGATCACTCCAAATAGTGACACAATTCCCAAGGGTCAGTCTAAATAACGACACAATCCCCATGGATCACTCTAAATAGTGACACAATCCCCAGGGGTCACTCTAAATTTTGGCACAATCCACAAGGATCACTCCAAATAGTGACACAATTCCCAAGGGTCACTCTAAATAGTGACACAATCCACAAGTATCATTCTAAGTAGTGACACAATTCCCAAGGGCCACTCTAAATAGTGACACAATCCCCAAGGATCACTCTAAATAGTGACACAATCCGCAAGGATCACTCTAAATAGTGACACAAAACCCAAGTATCATTCTAAATAGTGACACAATCCCCAAGGATCACTCTAAATAGTGACACAATCCCCAAGGATCACTCCAAATAGTGACACAATTCCCAAGGGTCACTCTTAATAGTGACACAATCCACAAGTATCATTCTAAATAGTGACACAATCCCCAAGGATCACTTTAAATAGTGACACAATCCCCAAGGATCACTCTAAATAGTGACACAATCCCGAAGGATCACTCTAAATCGTGATAGAGTCAAGTCGTGCCTCACTAATTTGATAAAAAATTTTTAGGAGGTATCTAATTTTGTTGATGAAGTTCGGGCAGTTGATGTCAACTGCATGGATTTTAGTAAGTCGTTTGATAAGGTCCCCCATGGGAGGTTTATGAAGAAAGTAAGGAGGTGTGGGATAGAGGGAAAGTTGGCCGATTGGATAGGTAACTGGTTGTCTGATCGAAGACAGAGGGTGATGGTGGATGGAAAATTTTCGGATTGGAGGCAGGTTGCTAGCGGAGTGCCGCAGGGATCAGTGTTTGGTCCTCTGCTCTTTGTGATTTTTATCAATGACTTAGAGGAGGGGTCTGAAGGGTGGATCACTAAATTTGCTGGTGACACCAAGATTGGTGGAGTAGTGGATGAGGTGGAGGGCTGTTGTAGGCTGCAAAGAGACATAGATAGGATTTGGGCGGCACGGTAGCACAGTGGTTAGCACTGCTGCTTCACAGCTCCAGGGTCCTGGGTTCGATTCCCGGCTCGGGTCACTGTCTGTGTGGAGTTTGCACATTCTCCTCATGTCTGCGTGGGTTTCCTCCGGGTGCTCCGGTTTCCTCCCACAGTCCAAAGATGTGCAGGTTAGGTTGATTGGCCAGGTTAAAAATTGCCCCTTAGAGTCCTGGGATGCGTAGGTTAGAGGGATTAGCGGGTAAATATGTGGGGGTAGGGCCTGGGTGGGATTGTGGTCGGTGCAGACTCGATGGGCCGAATGGCCTCCTTCTGCACTGTAGGGTTTCTATGATTTCTATGATTTCTAAGGATGCAGAGCTGGGCTGAGAAATGGCAAATGGAGTTTAACCCTGATAAATATGAGGTGATTCATTTTGGTAGGACAAATTTAAATGTGGATTACAGGGTCAAAGGTAGGGTTCTGAAGACTGTGGAGGAACAGACAGATCGTGGGGTCCATATCCACAGATCTCTAAAAGTTGCCACTCAAGTGGAGAGAGCTGTGAAGAACGCCTCGAGTGTGTTACCTTTTATTAACAGGGGGTTGGAGTTTAAGAGCCATGGGGTTATGCTGCATTTGTACAGGACCTTGCTGAGACCACATTTGGAATATTGTGTGCAGTTCTGGTCACCTCACTATAAGAAGGATGTGGAAGCGCTGGAAAGAGTGCAGAGGAGACTTACCAGGATGCAGCCTGGTTTGGAGGGTCGGTCTTATGAGGAAAGGTTTGCGGGAGCTAGGGCTGTTCTCTCTGGAGCGGAGGTGGCTGAGGGGAGACTTAATAGAGGTTGCTAAAATGATGAAGGGGATAGATAGAGTGAACGTTCAAAGACTATTTCCTCGGGTGGATGGAGCTATTACAAGGGGGCCTAACTATAGGGTTCGTGGTGGGAGATATAGGAAGGATATCAGAGGTAGGTTCTTTACGCAGTGAGTGGTTGGGGTGTGGAATGGACTGCCTGCAGTGATAGTGGAGTCAGACACTTTAGGAACATTTAAGCGGTTATTGGATAGGCACATGGAGCACACCAGGATGATAGGGAGTGGGATAGCTTGACCTTGGTTTCAGATAAAGCTCGGTACAACATCGTGGGCCGAAGGGCCTGTTCTGTGCTGTACTGTTCCATGTTCTATGTTCTTAATAGTGACACAATCCCCAAGGATCACTCTAAATAGTGACACAAACCCCAAGGATCACTCTAAATAGTCACACAATCCCCAAGGATCACTCTAAATAGTGCCACAATCCCCAAGGATCACTCTAAATAGTGACACAATCCCCAAGGATGACTCTAAATAGTGACACAATCCCCAAGGATCATTCTAAATACTGACACAATCCCCAAGGATCACTCTCAATAGTGACACAATCCCCAAGGATCACTCTCAATAGTGACACAATCCCCAAGGATCACTTTCAATAGTGACACAATCCCCAAGGCTCACTCTAAATAGTGACACAATCCCCAAGGATCACTCCAAATAGTGACACAATCCCCAAGGATCACTTTCAATAGTGACACAATCCCCAAGGATCACTCTAAATAGTGACACAATCCGCAAGGATCACTCTAAATAGTGACACAAAACCCAAGGATCACTCTAAATAGTTACACAATCCCCAAGGATCATTCTAAATAGAGACACAATCCCCAAGGATTACTCTAAAGAGTGACAGAATCCCCAAGGATAACTCTAAATAGTGACACAATCCCCAAGGAACACTCTAAATAGTGACACAATTCCCAAGGGTCACTCTAAATAGTGACACAATCCACAAGTAACATTCTAAATAGTGACACAATCCCCAAGGATCACTCTAAGTAGTGACACAATCCCCAAGGATCACTCTCAATAGTGACACAATCCCCAAGGATCACTCTAAATAGTGACACAATCCCCAAGGATCACTCCAAATAGTGACTCAATTCCCAAGGGTCACTCTAAATAGTGACACAATCCACAAGTATCATTCTAAATAGTGACACAATCCCCAAGGATCACTCTAAATAGTGACACAATCCACAAGTAACATTCTAAATAGTGACACAATCCCCAAGGATCACTTTAAATAGTGACACAATCCCCAAGGATCACTCTAAACAGTGACACAATCCCCAAGGATCACTCTAAATCGTGACAGAGTCAAGTCGTGCCTCACTAATTTGATAAAAATTTTTTAGGAGGTATCTAATTTTGTTGATGAAGTACGGGCAGTTGATGTCATATGCATGGATTTTAGTAAGTCGTTTGATATGGTCCCCCATGGGAGGTTTATGAAGAAAGTAAGGAGGTGTGGGATAGAGGGAAAGTTGGCCGATTGGATAGATAACTGGCTGTCTGATCGAAGACAGAGGGTGATGGTGGATGGAAAATTTTCGGATTGGAGGCAGGTTCCTAGCGGAGTGCCGCAGGGGTCAGTGCTTGGTCCTCTGCTCTTTGTGATTTTTATCAATGACTTAGAGGAGGGGGCTGAAGGGTGGATCACTAAATTTGCTGGTGACACCAAGATTGGTGGAGTAGTGGATGAGGTGGAGGGCTGTTGTAGGCTGCAAAGAGACATAGATAGGTTGCAGAGCTGGGCTGAAAAATGGCAAATGGTGTTTAACCCTGATAAATGTGAGGTGATTCATTTTTTTAGGACAAATTTAAATGTGGATTACAGGGTCAAAGATCGGGTTCTGAAGACTGTGGAGGAACAGACAGATCGTGGGGTCCATATCCACAGATCTCTAAAAGTTGCCACTCAAGTGGAGAGAGCTGTGAAGAACGCCTCGAATGTGTTACCTTTTATTAACAGGGGGTTGGCGTTTAAGAGCCATGGGGTTATGCTGCATCTGTACAGGACCTTGGTGAGACCACATTTGGAATATTGTGTGCAGTTCTGGTCACCTCACGATAAGAAGGATGTGGAAGCGCTGGAAAGAGTGCAGAGGAGACTTACCAGGATGCTGCCTGGTTTGGAGGGTAGGTCTTATGAGGAAAGGTTGCGGGAGCTAGGGCTGTTCACTCTGGAGCGGAGGTGGCTGAGGGGAGACTTAATAGAGGTTGCTAAAATGATGAAGGGGATAGATAGAGTGAACGTTCAAAGACTATTTCCTCGGGTGGATGGAGCTATTACAAGAGGGCCTAACTATAGGGTTCGTGGTTGGAGATATAGGAAGGATATCAGAGGTAGGTTCTTTACGCAGTGAGTGGTTGGGGTGTGGAATGGACTGCCTGCAGTGATAGTGGAGTCAGACACTTTAGGAACATTTAAGCGGTGTTGGATACGCACATGGAGCACACCAGGATGATAGGGGGTGGGATAGCTTGATCGTGGTTTCAGATAAAGCTCGGCACAACATCGTGGGCCGAAGGGCCTGTTCTGTGCTGTACTGTTCCATGTTCTATGTTCTTAATAGTGACACAATCCCCAAGGATCACTCTAAATAGTGACACAATCCCCAAGGATCAATCTTTACAGTAACACAATCCGCAAGGATCACTCTAAATAGTGATACAAGCCCCAAGGATCACTGTAAACAGTAACACAATCCTCAAGGATCACTGTAAATAGAACATAGAACCTAGAACAGTACAGCACAGAACAGGCCCTTCAGCCCACGATGTTGTGCCGAGCTTTATCTGAAACCAAGATCAAGCGATCCCACTCCCTATCATCCTGGTGTGCTCCATGTGCCTATCCAATAACCGCTTAAATGTCCCTAAAGTGTCTGACTCCACTATCTCTGCAGGCAGTCCACTCCACACCCCAACCACTCTCTGCGTTAAGAACCTACCTCTGATATCCTCCCTATATCTCCCACCATGGACCCTATAGTTATGCCCCCTTGTAATAGCTCCATCCACCCGAGGAAATAGTCTTTGAACGTTCACTCTCTCTATCCCCTTCATCATTTTATAAACCTATATTAAGTCTCCCCTCAACCTCCTCGGCTCCAGAGAGAACAGCCCGTGCTCCCTCAACCTTTCCTCATAAGACCTACCCTCCAAACCAGGCAGCATCCTGGTAAATCTCCTTTGCACTTTTTCCAGCGGTTCCCCATCCTTCTTTTCGTGAGGTGACCAGAACTGCACACAATATTCCAAATGTGGTCTCATCAAGGTCCTGTACAGTTACAGCATAACCCCACGGCTCTTAAACTCCAGCCCCCTGTTAATAAAAGCTAACACACTATCGGCCTTCTTCACTTGAGTGGCAACCTTTAGAGATCTGTGGATATGGACCCCAAGATCTCTCTGTTCCTCCACAGTCTTCAGAACCCTACCTTTGACCCTGTAATCCACATATAAATTAGTCCTACCAAAATGAATCACCTGACATTTATCAGGGTTAAACTCCATTTGCCATTTTTCAGCCGAGCTTTGCATTCTATCTATGTCTATTTGTAGCCTACAACAGCCCTCCACCTCATCCGCGACTCCACCAATCTTGGTGTCATCAGCAAATTTACTGATCCACCCTTCAGCCCCCTCCAAGTCATTCATAATAATCACAAAGAGCAGAGGACAAAGCACTGATCCCTGTGGCACTCTGCTAGCAACCTGCCTCCAATCCGAAAATTTTCCATCCACCACCACCCTCTGTCTTCGATCAGACAGCCAGTTACCTATCCAATCGGCCAACTTTCCCTCTATTGCACACCTCCTCACTGTCATCATAAGCCGACCATAGGGGACCTTATCAAACGCCTTACTAAAATCCATGTATATGACGTCAACTGCACTACCTTCATCAACACACTTAGTTACCTCCTCAAAAAATTCAATCAAATTTGTGAGGCACGACTTCCCCTTCACGAATCCGTGCTGACTATCCCGGATTAATCCGCATCTTTCTAAGTGGTCGTAAATCCCATCCCTAAGGACCTTTTCCATCAATTTACCAACCACCGAAGTAAGACTAACCGGTCTATAATTACCAGGGTCATTCCTAATCCCTTTCTTAAACAGAGGAACAACATTCACCACTCTCCAGTCCTCTGGCACCATCCCCGTGGACAGCGAGGACCCAAAGATCAAAGCGAAAGGCTTTGCAATCTCATCCCGTGCCTCCCAAAGAATCCTAGGATATATTTCATCAGGCCCAGGGGACTTATCGACCTTCAGTTTATTCAAAACTGCCAGGATATCCTCCCTCCGAACATCTATTTCCTCCAGCCTAATAGCCTGTAACACCTTCTCTTCCTCAAAAACATGGCCCCTCTCCTAGGTGAACACTGACGAAAAGTATTCATTCATCACCACTCCTATCTCTACTGACTCCATACACAAGATCCCACGACTATCCTTGACCGGCGCTAACCTCACCCTGGTCATTCTTTTATTGCTCACATAAGAGTAAAAAGCCTTAGGGTTTTCCTTGATCCGACCCGCCAAAGACTTCTCATGTCCCCTCCTAGCTCTCCTAAGCCCCTTTTTCAGCTCATTCCTTGCTAACTTGTACCCCTCAATCGAGCCAACTGAACCTTGTTTCCTCATCCCTACATAAGCTTCCCTCTTCCTTTTCACAAGACATCCCACCTCTTTCGTGAACCATGGTTCCCTCACTCGGCCATTTCCTCCCTGCCTGACAGGGACATACCTATCATGGAAACCCAGTATATGTTCCTTGAAAAAGAACAAAGAACAATGAACAAAGAACAGTACAGCACAGGAAACAGGCCCTTCGGCCCTCCAAGCCTGTGCCGCTCCTTGGTCCAACTAGGCCAATCGTTTGTATCCCTCCATTCCCAGGCTGCTCATGTGACTATCCAGGTAAGTATTAAACGATGTCAGCGTGCCTGCCTCCACCACCCTCCTTGGCAGCGCATTCCAGGCCCCCACAACCCTCTGTGTAAAGAACGTCCCTCTGATATCTGAGTTATACTTCGCCCCTCTCACCTTGAGCCCGTCACCTCTGACCTGGGAAAAAGCTTCCCACTGTTCACCCTATCTATACCCTTCATAATCTTGTACACCTCTATTAGATCTCCCCTCATTCTCCGTCTTTCCAAGGAGAACAACCCCAGTCTACCCAATCTCTCCTCATAGCTAAGACCCTCCATACCAGGCAACATCCTGGTAAACCTTCCCCGCACTCTCTCTAACGCCTCCACGTCCTTCTGGTAGTGCGGCGACCAGACCTGGACGCAGTACTCCAAATGTGGCCTAACCAGCGTTCTATACAGCTGCATCATCGGACTCCAGCTTTTATACTCTATACCCCGTCCTATAAAGGCAAGCATACCATATGCCTTCTTCACCACCTTCTCCACCTGTGTTGCCACCTTCAAGGATTTGTAGACTTGCACACCTAGGTCCCTCTGTGTTTCTATACTCCTGATGACTCTGCCATTTATTGTATAACTCCTCCCTACATTATTTCTTCCAAAATGCATCACTTCGCATTTATCCGGATTAAACTCCATCTGCCACCTCTCCGCCCAATTTTCCAGCCTATCTATATCCTGCTGTATTGCCCGACAATGCTCTTCGCTATCCGCAATTCCAGCCATCTTTGTGTCATCCGCAAACTTGCTGATTACACCAGTTACACCTTCTTCCAAATCATTTATGTATATCACAAATAGCAGAGGCCCCAGTACAGAGCCCTGCGGAACACCACTGGTCACAGACCTCCAGCCGGAAAAAGACCCTTCGACCACTACCCTCTGTCTCCTACGGCCAAGCCAGTTCTCCACCCATCTAGCCACTTCTCCTTGTATCCAATGAGCCTTAACCTTCTTAACCAACCTGCCATGTGGGACTTTGTCAAATGCCTTACTGAAATCCATATAGACGACATCCACGGCCCTTCCTTCGTCAACCGTTTTTGTCACTTCCTCAAAAAACTCCACCAAATTTGTCAGGCACGACTTCCCTCTTACAAAACCATGCTGTCTGTCACTAATGAGATTTTTCCGTTCTAAATGCACATACATCCTGTCTCTAAGAATCCTCTCCTACCACGGACGTCAAGCTCACCGGCCTATAATTTCCTGGGTTATCCCTGCTACCCTTCTTAAACAACGGGACCACATTTGCTATCCTCCAATCCGCAGAGACCTCACCCGTGTCCAAAGAAGCGACAAAGATTTCCGTCAGAGGCCCAGCAATTTCATCTCTCGTCTCCCTGAGCAGTCGAGGATAGATGCCATCAGGCCCTGGGGCTTTGTCAGTTTTAATGTTCCCTAAAAAACCTAACACTTCCTCTCTTGTAATGGAGATTTTCTCTAACGGGTCAACACCTCCCTCCGAGACAATCCCGGTTAACTCGCCCCTCTCCTTCGTGAATGCCGATGCAAAGTATTCATTTAGGATCTCCCCTATTCCCTTGGGTTCTAAGCATAATTCCCCTCCTTTGTCCCTGAGAGGTCCGATTTTCTCCCTGACAACTCTTTTGTTCCTAACGTATGAATAGAATGCCTTAGGATTCTCCTTAATCCTGCCTGCCAAGAACATCTCGTGACCTCTTTTTGCCCTTCTAACTTCCCGTTTTAGTTCTTTCCTACTCTCTCTGTACTCCTCCAGAGCTCCATCTGTTTTCAGTTGCCTGGACTTAACGTATGCCTCCCTTTTCATTTTAATCAGATCCTCAATTTCCCTGGTTATCCACGGCTCTCGAATCCTACCTTTCCTATCTTTCCTTTTTACAGGCACATGCCTATCCTGCAGCCTTATCAATAGTTCCTTAAAAGACTCCCACATGCCAGACGCGGACTTACCCTCGAACATCCTCTCCCAGGAAAAGTTCCACTTTTCATCCGTGCCTTTCCCTGTCAGTTTCTGTTCCCAACTTATGCCCCCTAATTCTTGCCTAATCGCATCATAATTACCTCTCCCCCAATTGTAAACCTTGCCCTGTCATACGGCCCTATCCCTCTCCATTGCAATAACAAAAGACACCGAATTGTGGTCACTATCTCCAAAGTATTCTCCCACAACCAAATCTAACACTTGGACCGGTTCATTTCCCATTACCAAATCCAATGTGGCCTCACCTCTTGTCGGCCTGTCCACATATTGTGTCAGGAAACCCTCCTGCACACACTGCACAAAAACTGCCCCATCTGAACTATTTGACCTACAAAGGTTCCAATCAATATTTGGAAAGTTAAAGTCCCCCATGACAACTACCCTGTGACCCCCACACATATCCACAATCTGCTTAGCAATTTCTTCCTCCACATCTCTATTACTATTTGGGGGCCGATAGGAAACTCCTAACAACGTGACCGCTCCTTTCCTATTTCTAACTTCAGCCCATATTACCTCAGTGTGCAGATCCCCCTCGAACTGCCTTTCCGCAGCCGTTAAACTATCCTTGATTAACAATGCCACTCCTCCACCTCTTTTACCAGCTTCCCTACACTTACTGAAACATCTATAACCCGGAACGTCCCACAACCATTCATGTCCTTGTTCTACCCACGTCTCCGTAATGGCCACAACATCGTAGTCCCAAGTAGCAATCCACGCCCCAAGTTCATCCACCTTGTTCCGGATGCTCCTTGCATTGAAGTAGACACACTTCAACCCACCTTCCTGTCTACCGGTACCCACCCTTGACCCTGATACTTTCCCCAATACCTCACCACCCTCAACACTGACTTCTGGACGACAACTCCTTTTCCCACTCCCCTGACAAATTAGTTTAAACCCCCCTGAAGAGCCGTATCAAATTTCCCTCCAAGGATATTGGTGCCCCTCTGGTTCAGGTGCACCCCGTCCTGTTTGTACAGGTCCCACCTTTCCCAGAATGTGTTCCAATTATCCACGTATCTGAAACCCTCCCTCCTACACCATCCCTGTAACCACATGTTTCACTGCACTCTCTCCCTGTTCCTCAACTCGCTATCACGTGGCACCGGTAATGTACCAGAGATGACCACATGTTTTCTCTTGGCTCTCAGCTTCCAGCCCAGCTCCCGAAATTCCTGTTTTAAATCCCCGTTCCTTCTCTTACCTATGTTGTTGGTACCAATTTGTACCACGACTTGTGACTGTTTCCCCTCCCCCTTAAGATTCCGGAAAACACGGTCTGAGACGTCACGGACCTTGGCATCCGGTAGGCAACATACCATCCGTGAGTCTCTTATGCTGCCACAGAACCTCCTATCTATCCCTCTAACTAACGAGTCCCCATTAACTGTTGCCCTCCCGCTCTGCCCCTTACCCTCCCGAGCCACAGAGATGGACACAGTGCTGGAGATCCTCTCACTGCGGCTCACCACTGGTATGTCATCCCCCTCAACCGTATCCAAAGCGGAATACTTGTTGCTAAGGGGAACGACCACAGGGGATCCCTGCACGGACTGCTTCCTCCCAGCCGCTCTCACCGTCACCCATCTATTTTCATTCCTCGGAGTAACTGTATCCCTAAACCTTCTGTCTGTGGCCACCTCTGCGTCCCTAATGATCCTAAATTCATCCAACTCCAGCTCCAGTTCCCTAACACGGTTTTGGAGGAGCTGCAGATGGGTGCACTTCCCACAGGTGTAATCAGCAGGGACACTGTCGTCGTCCCTCACCTCAAACATAGTGCAAGAGGAACATAGCACTGCCTGCACACCCATCCCCTCTAGATATCTTGCCAGTACCAGGTAGAAACAGCAAAAATGAATTAACCTCACCCCTGCTCGCTCTGTGCCCCGAAGCCCTGTGAGCCAAAGCCCTTATAGCTCACACTCTGCTTCCACACACGCCCTGTGAGCCAATGCCCTCAGGGTTACGAGATGAGAGACACATCAAATGAGCCATGATCTTATGGACTGGATGACCAGGCTCGAGGGGCTGAATGATCTCCTGCAGGGACGTACGCTTGTCCTCCCCCTGGCCCCCTTCGCCCACCCCCACGACTGTCCTTCCAAGTGAATGTTTGATGGATGAGTGCAGGGGTAGAATCCTGTGTCTAATTGGTGCTGTATCTGACCTGAGAGAGATGTATAAACACAATGTAGAGTGAGGTGCATTCTGTATGCAATCGCTCATTCCACACAACCCCTCACTCCCAGCCCCCAAACATCAACACCAATCTGCTTATCACTACCCACACAATTACATCACTAAATTCATTTTATTATCAATATATATCCAGGTAGATGTCTGACCTCAGTCCCACTGTCATTACCCACCAGGTGCATCACCGACTTCATTCTTAATATCCACAGACAAACCAATGCACCACTCACCTCACTCTCGCTGCTTAGTCCTTGTAATCTCCACATTACAACATCGATTAAGGACAACACAGCAAAAGTGTAACACAAACTGTCTCAAACACTGTCTGACACACATCTACTATCTTTATTTTAAATCCCGTCGGGTACTTGTCATCATATGACACACGTTTAAGGTGTGTGGGGGAAAGTTTAGAGGAGATGTGCGATGCAGGTTTTTTACACAGAGGGTGGTGAATGTCTGGAACGCGCTGCCCGGGGAGGGGGTGGGAGCAGGTACAATAGCGGCATTTAAGGGGCAACTAGACAAGTACATGGATAGGATGGGAATGGAAGGATACGGACTCTGTATTGAACCGGTTGAAATAGCAGAGGAACTCAATCAATACTTTGCTTCAGTATTCACAGTGGAAAAGGATCTTGGTAGTTGCAGTGCAGACTTGCAGTGGACTGAGAAGATTGAGCATGTGGGCATTAGGAAAGAGGATGTGTTGGAGCTGTTGAAAAGCACCAAGTCAGTTAAATCACCGGGACCGGATGGGAGGTACCCCAGGTTACTGTGGGAGGCGAGGGAAGAGATTGCTGATCCTCTGGCAATTCTCTTTGCGTCGTCATTGGAGACAGGAGAGGTTCCGGAGGATTGGAGGATGGCGGATGTGGTTCCGTTATTCAAGAAAGGGAAAAGAGATAGCCCAGGAAATTATAGACCGGAGAGTCCAACCTCAGTGGTAGGTACGTTGATGGAGAAGATCCTGAGAGGCAGGATTTATGAACATTTGGAAAGGAATAGCATGATCAGAAGTAGCCAGCACGGCTTTGTCCGAGGCAGATCATGCCTTACGAGTCTGATTGAGTTTTTTGAAGATGTGACTAGACTCTTAGACGGGGAAGAGGGGTAGATGTGGTTAATGTAGATTTCAGTAAGGCGTTTGATAAGGTGCCCAATGCAAGGGTTATGGAGAAAGTGAAGGGGCATGGGATAGAAGGGGACGTTGCTTTGTGGATTCAGTACTGGCTTGCCCACAGAAGGCAAAGAGTGGTTGTAGTTGGGTCTTTTTCAGAGTGGAGGTCGCTCATCAGTGGGGTGCCCCAGGGATCTGTTCTGGGACCCTTGCTCTTTGTGATTTTTATAAATGACCTGAATGAGGAAGTGGAAGGATGGGTTGGCAAGATTTCTGATGACACAAAATTTGGAGGTGTTGTCGATAGTGTAGAGGGATGTCAGCAGTTGCAATGAGACATAGATAAGATGCAAGAGTTGGTGGAGAAGTGGCAGATAGACTTCAACCCAGATAAGTGTGTGATGGTTCATTTTGGCAGGTCGAATAGGATGGAAGAATATCATATTGAGGGTAAGAAGCTTGGCAGTGTGGAAGAACAGAGGGATCTTGTGGTCTGGGTTCATAGGATGCTCAAAGCGGCTTCGCAGGTAGAGGCTGTGGTTAAGAAGGCGTATGGAATACTGGCCTTCATCAATAGAGGAATTGAGTTCGGAAATCGGGAGATAATGCTGCAGCTGTATAGGATCCTGGTCAGACCCCACCTGGAGTACTGTTCCCAGTTCTGGTCGCCTCATTACAGAAAGGATGTGGAAGCCATAGAACCGGTGCAGAGGAGATTTACGAGGATGTTGCTGGGATTAAGTGGTCTGCCTTTTGAGGATAGCTTGAGAGAGCTAGGTCTATTCTCCTTGGAGAGGCGAAGGATGAGAGGTGACCAGATAGAGGTGTATAAGATGTTGAGAGGTATTGACAGAGTGGATTCTCAGAGGCTTTTACCCAGGGCTGAAATGGTTGTCACGAGAGGCCACAGGTTTAGGGTGCTGGGCGTAGGTACAGAGGAGATGTTAGGGGTAAGTCTTTCACTAAGAGGGTGCATGGAATCGACTGCCGGTAGTGGTGGTGGAAGCGGATTCGATTGATTATTTTAAGAGGCTTTTGGATAGGTTCATGGAGGTTAGTGAGATAGAGGGTTATAGATGAGCCTAGAAGGTAAGGAAATCGTTCGGCGCAACTTGTGGGCCGAAGGGCCTGTTTGTGCTGTCGCTTTTCTGTGTTCTATGTTCTAAGGAAACGTAAGAGTGCAGAATGTAGTGTTACAGTCATAGCTAGGGTGCCTAGAAAGATCAACTTGATGCAAGTTAAGTCCATTCAAAGGTTTGATGGCAGCAGGGAAGAAACTGTTCTTGTGTCGGTTGGTACGTGAGATCAGACTTTTGTATATTTTTCCTGATGAAGAAAGTGGAAGAGAGAATGTCCGGGGTGCGTGGGGTCCTGAATTATGGTGGCTGCTTTGCCGAGGTAGCGGGAAGTGTAGACAGAGTCAATGGATGGGTGGTTGGTTTGAGTGATGGATTGGGCTACATTCATGACCTTTTGTAGTTTCTTGCAGTATTGGGCAGAGCAGGAGTCACACCAAGCTGTGATACAGCCCGAAAGAATGCTTTCTATGGTTCATCTGTAAACGTTGGTGAGAATCATAGCTGACATTCCAAATGTCCTTAGTCTTCTGAGAAAGTAGAGGCGTTGGTGGGCTTTCCTAACTATATTGTTGGCACGGGGGAACCAGGACATGTCTGATAGTGATCTGGACACCTAAAAACATGAAGCCCTCGACTCTTTCTACTTCGATGGATGGATGTCAGAGCCAGCAGAACGTCACCATTAAGGCACGCTGCTTGGTTTTTCTTTGGTACTGGGATGATGGTCGTCTTCTTGAAGCAGATAGGGAACTCCGATTGTTGTAAAGAAAGCTGAAGATGATTGTAAATACCCCCGCCAGCTGATCCGCGCAGTATGTGAGTGTTCGTCCGTGTACCTCATCCGGGCCAGTCGCTGTCCATGGGTTGACTTTCGAGTCGGCTGTTCTGACATCTGCAATTGTGACCTCAGATACAGCTGCATCCGAGGCTTCTGGGGTGGAGGGCATGCTCATGCTGACCTCATGCTCAACACGGACATAGTGTGCATTGAACTGATTAGAAATGGGTTTGGTGAAGCCAGCGATTTTACACACCTTCATCTTGTAGCCTGCTATGTCTTGCAGACCTTGGCATAGTCGGTGGGGGTCCGTCTGGCTATCATGGGGCACGAGGTTGGTCTGGTACTGGTTTTTTGCATCTTTGATGGATCTGTGTAGATCATATCTGGCTGTCTTGTATAGGTCAGGGTCGTCTAACTTGAATGCCTCAGACCTGGACTTCAGAAAGCAGTGGATATCCCTGATCATCCATGGTTTCCGGTTGGGAAACACACGCAATATCTTCTTGGGCACACAGTCTCCTACACACTTCCTAATGATGTCAGTTACTGTAGTGGCGTACTCGCTCAGGTTGTTCGTGGAGTTTTTAAATACTGACCAGTCCACTGACTGTAAGCAGTCACGTCGGAGATCTTTCGATTCCTCAGACCAACATTGCATGACATTATTGAATGGATCATCCCGCTTTCGCCCTTGTGTGTCAGCCTGTCGCAGGAGCACAGTCTTGTGGTCTAATTTGTCTCACTCTCTCTTACCCCAGTTGTGTCTTTCCTGATGCAGACGCTCAGGGAACAAAGGCAAAGAAATGGACAGCACAAGAATAGGCCCTTCGACCCTCTCCAAACCTGTGCTGATCATGGTGCCCTAATTTAAAATAAAACCTGCTGCGCTTACTCGGTCAGTATCCCTCTTACCTCCTATTAATGCATCAATCCAGATGCCTCTTAAAAGTTGCTAATGTGCTGATTCCACCACCTCCCCTGTCAGCGCATTCCAGGCACCGACACTCTCTGTGTGGAAAACATCCCCCGCACATCTCCCTTAATATTTCATCCTGCCATCTTGAACCTGTGCCTCCTTGTAACTGAATCTTCCACCCTCGGAGAAAACCCTCTGACTATCCATCCTGTCTGTGCCTCCCACAATTTTGTGGACCTCTATCAGGTCTCCCCTCAGCCTTTGTCTTTCCAGTGAAAACAATCCTGATTTATTCAACCTCTCCTCATAGCCAGCGGAGCTGACTTCTCTCTCAGTTAAGTTACTGTTATAAACACCATTCCTCTCACAATAACTGCTTCCCCCATCATCACGCCCTCACTCCCGCCCCATCTATCCTTCTGTCTTCCTCTGTTTCACTTTCACTCACTCAGAGTCTTCCTCTCTCACTCTTACCCATTCACTTTCCCAGCCTCGCACCCTTTCGAGATTCAGCCCATCCCACAAGCCGTCCCTCTCTCTCGTGTTCATCTCTCTCCTCCCACATCTGGGCACGTTTCTGAACACTGTATCAGATGTGGGTCCAGTGTCATTTGGAGCCTGTGCATTGCTGGTCACAGTTAAATCTGTGATTTTACTGCTCTAAGAGGTGATGTGATTGTATCTGCTGCAGGGCCTGAATTTTCTGAGATGTCCCATTGTTTCTGAATATTTTCTCAGTTTGAGAAGCTGCAGTAGATTTCGGGATAAAAACAAATTTCTTTGCAGACTAAATAGTTCGAAATTATTGATCAACAGAATTTTGAAATTGATGCTAAACTCTAACCCACTGAAATCACATCACAGAATGTCCACAGTTAAAGATCACACAGAGAGACACGGTAACAATTGGGACTCAATTACTGAAATGTCACAGTCCAGTGACAGATATCACTGAAACTATCTGAGATCTCGAGGTGGGACTGATGGTGTTTGAGTGGACAGCATCTTTCCACTTGTTATTAGTTGATAAATGTGATCAACAGAATCCAGTGTTTGGAAAGAAGTCAATACTAAAAATAAATATTTTTCATCACTGAACTCAATGTCGTAATCTGTTTGTTCATATATTTAAAAAAAACTTCAAACCAGGTTTCTGCCACAATGTCCCTAAGGTGACTTTACAGTGTATAAATTAAAGGCTTTGGGAATATATAACGTCAGATGTTAAAGTCAGAGAGACTGCCAGCAGCTCGAAGGGACACATCACTTCACACTGAAGATGCTGCTTCCAGTTGAGAAAGCTGAGAAAATATTCTACCCAATCATCGCCATTATTGGTGTTCCCGGTGAGTGACTCTAACCATTGAGGTTGTGTAAATCTGTGTGTGAACGGCTCTCTGATTCTAAACTCTGAGTGAAAATGCTCCAAGCTGATCTCGTGGTCACTGTTATAAAGACACCAGGTCAACGATGTAATTTACTTCAATCAAATGGCTTGAAATATCTCTGTGTTTTTAATCCTTTTCATCAACTGACAATGAGCCTCTGTATCTTATTCACGGGCTCACTGCTCAATGAAGTTAATGTATTGAGGAGTGAACTACTCAATCTTATATATTGTAAGATTGGACCTCAGTGAAGGTGATCTCTCTGAAATAATGTTCAGTGGGAGTAAGAATATAATGGAAATTTGAGTGTGGGTCACTAACCAGAGTGGAATACCTGACACCAGTGAACAAGTATTGCAGGGTATATTTGTCAGTGTAAAATTGTACTGATTGTGGTTCTTTCACCTGAGTGGAATATCTGATCGAAGCCTCCATTAATATCTGGCACCATCTGTCCAAGTAGAATTGTATTGTGTTTCGGAAAAGAATTGCAATGAAATAAGTTGTTTCAATGTTAAATATATCATATTTTAATTTGGTGAGTGAGATGTCCATTCTGTTGAGCTGCCTCAGTCTTTTATCTTTGGAATATGTTGAAAACAGGAAGATTTTGGCTTTGTTTGGTGGTCAGTGGATGATGTGAAATTTCTCCATACCTCGGCTTTGTATTGAAAAGAAAGAGGTTTCAGCGATTTCCTGATATTTAAACAAACCAATTACAAACCGTGCAGTATTCAGGAATTGTCAAACATTTTGTGAATTGTTCACATTTCCATTGATCTATAAATGAACTCCAGTGGGTTTTTTTCTGGGTTGTTGTGGCTCTGTCTAAACTGTGTTGCTTCTGAAAGCGATTTGTGAATCTGATCACCTGAAGCCCTGAACTCCTCGAAAACATTCAGATACTTGATTTCTACAGAGTGATTGGGAAACATATTGTTCTGATCAGAATGAAGAACCTGACACTGAGCTGTGGTGAAATTAATTTCCAATTCCAATACCCAATTTGCAAGTTTATAATTTATTATTAACGTGTTATTGTATTTACATAGAACATAGAACATTGAACAGTACAGCACAGAACAGGCCCTTCGGCACACGATGTTGTGCCGAGCTTTATCTGAAACCAAGATCAAGTTATCCCACTCCCTGTCATCCTGGTGTGCTCCATGTGCCTATCCAATAACCGCTTAAATGTTTCTAAAGTGTCTGACTCCACTATCACTGCAGGCAGTCCATTCCACACCCCAACCACTCTCTGCGTAAAGAACCTACCTCTGATATCCTTCCTGTATCTCCCACCACGAACCCTATAGTTATGCCCCCTTGTAAGAGCTCCATCCACCCGAGGAAATAGTCTTTGAACGTTCACTCTATCTATCCCCTTCATCATTTTATAAACCTCTATTAAGTCTCCCCTCAGCCTCCTACGCTCCAGAGAGAACTGCCCTCGCTCCCTCAACCTTTCCTCATAATCCTACCCTCCAAACCAGGCAGCATCCTGGTAAATCTCCTCTGCACTCTTTCCAGCGCTTCCACATCCTTTTTATAGTGAGGTGACCAGAACTGCACACAATATTCCAAATGTGGTCTCACCAAGGTCTTGTGCAGTTGCAGCATAACCCCATGGCTCTTAAACTCCAACCCCCTGTTAATAAAAGCTAAAACACTATAGGCCTTCTTCACAGCTCTATCCACTTGAGTGGCAACCTTTAGAGATCCGTGGATATGAACCCAAGATCTCTCTGTTCCTCCACAGTCTTCAGAACCCTACCTTTGACCCTGTAATCCACATTTAAATTAGTCCTACCAAAATGAATCACCTCACATTTATCAGGGTTAAACTCCATTTGCCATTTTTCAGCCCAGCTTTGCATCCTATCTATGTCTCTTTGCAGCCTACAACAGCCCTCCACCTCATCCACTACTCCACCAATCTTGGTGTCATCAGCAAATTTACTGATCACCCTTCAGCCCCCTCCTGGGGGAGAGATAGAGTGAACGTTCAAAGACTATTTGCTCGGGTGGATGGAGCTATTACAAGGGGGCATAACTATAGGGTTCGTGGTGGGAGATACAGGACGGATATCAGAGGTAGGTTCTTTACGCAGAGAGTGGTTGGGGTGTGGAATGGACTGCCTGCAGTGATAGTGGAGTCAGACACTTTAGAAACATTTAAGCGGTTATTGGATAGGCACATGGAGCACACCAGGATGATAGGGAGTGGGATAGCTTGATCTTGGTTTCAGATAAAGCTCGGCACAACATCGTGGGCCGAAGGGCCTGTTCTGTGCTGTACTGTTCTATGATCTATGTTCTATGTCCTCTAAGTCATGAATAACTATCACAAAGAGCAGAGGACCAAGCACTGATCCCTGCGGCACTCCGCGAGCAACCTGCCTCCAATCCGAAACTTTTCCACCACCACCACCCTCTGTCTTCGATCAGACAGCCAGTTACCTATCCAGTTACCTAGCCAGTTACCAATTTAGGTGTATTCTTCCACTCTGCTCATTCTCATTCTCAGTTTGGATTGGTTGGTACATTTTGGAACTATAATTTTGCTTCCCTATTCCATATTGTTGATGTAAATTCATGAGGGGAAAGTCGTGCTTGACGAACATGTTGGATTTTTATGAAGATGTGACGAGGGCGGTTGATGGAGGAGAACCGGTGGATGCAGTGTTTTTGGATTTCCAAAAGGCGTTTGATAAGGTGCCCCATAAAAGGCTGCTGAAGAAGATTAGGGCACACGGAGTTGGGGGTAGTGTGTTAAAGTGGATTGGGGACTGGCTATCCGACAGGAAGCAAAGAGTCGGAATAAATGGGTGTTTTTCCGGTTGGAGGAAGGTAACTAGTGGCGTGCCGCAGGGATCGGGACTCGGGCCGCAACTGTTTACCATTTATATAGATGATCTGGAGGAGGGGACGGAGTGTAGGGTAACGAAGTTTGCAGACGACACAAAGATAAGTGGAAAAGTGAATCGTGTGGAGGACGGAGAAGATCTGCAGAGAGATTTGGACAGGCTGAGTGAGTGGGCGAGGATATGGCAAATGGAGTATAACGTTGAGAAATGCGAGGTTATACACTTTGGAGGAAATAATAACAAATGGGATTACTATCTCAATGGAAACAAATTAAAACATGCTACCGTGCAAAGGGACCTGGGGGTCCTTGTGCATGAGACGCAAAAGCCCAGTCTGCAGGTATAACAGGTGATCAAGAAGGCAAATGGGATGTTGGCCTATATTGCGAGGGGGATAGAATATAAAAGCAGGGATGTCTTGATGCACCTGTACAGGGCATTGGTGAGGCCGCAGCTGGAATACTGTGTGCAGTATTGGTCCCCTTATATGAGGAAGGATATATTGGCACTGGAGGGAGTGCAGAGAAGGTTCACCAGGTTGATACCGGAGATGAGGGGTTTGGATTATGAGGAGAGGCTGAGGAGATTGGGTTTGTACTCGTTGGAGTTTAGAAGGATGAGGGGGGATCTTATGGAGACTTATAAGATAATGCGGGGGCTGGATAAGGTGGAGGCGGAGAGATTCTTTCCACTTAGTAAGGAAGTTAAAACTAGAGGACACAGCCTCAAAATAAAGGGGGGTCGGTTTAAGACAGAGTTGAGGAGGAACTTCTTCTCCCAGAGGGTGGTGAATCTCTGGAATTCTCTGCCCACTGAGGTGGTGGAGGCTACCTCGCTGAATATGTTTAAAGCGCGGATGGATGGATTCCTGATCGGTAAGGGAATTAAGGGTTATGGGGATCAGGCGGGTAAGTGGTACTGATCCACGTCAGATCAGCCATGATCTTATTGAATGGCGGGGCAGGCTCGAGGGGCTAGATGGCCTACTCCTGCTCCTATTTCTTATGTTCTCATGTTCTTATGTTCTTAAATGGTGAAGGACAGTGATCCCAGCGCTGATCCTCGTGGAAAACCACTTCCCACCTTCCAGCAGTCAGAGTAAATCCCTTTAACTCCCAATGCCTGTGTTGTGTCTTTGTAACCAGCTTCTAGTCATTCTGCTGCTGGTCCTCTAACTCCACTTGCTCTGAGTTTACTGAAGTCTGTTAACTTACTGAAGGTATCTAGAAACACCATGTGTCGGACATCGACCAGATTATTCCTGATAATTGCTAAAATTATTCAATGAAATCTGTCAAGAATGATCTTAATTTTGGAACATGTGCTGAATGCTCTTTATCACAGCCTGTGTTGCTTGATGTATTTTTTTTTACTCTTTTGAAGTTAGTTCATTTATTTTTTTATGTTGAGGTTGTGACTGGACAACTGCTCTTTGGATTTTTTAAAATTTAATTTCTGTTTAAACTCAAGAAAGAACATAAACCTTCTATTCTTTTCCGTTCCAGCGGGTAACTTCTGATGATCAGCTGCTTAAGAAGGCAGACATGACAATTTTCTTTATTAGCTGATGTATCGAAGATAGGAGCAGGGAGGTGATGATGGAGATGTATGAAACACTCATTTGTCTTCAGCTCGAGGACTGTGAGGAGTTCTGGGGGCCTCACTAGACGGAGGATGTGATTGCTCTGGAAGGAACGCAAAGGAGATTCACCAGGATGTTACCTGGGCAGCAGTGTTTCTGCAGTGAAGACAGGCTGGTTAGGCTGGGGTTGCTTTCCACAGAACAGTGAAGGCGGAGTGCGGACATCATTGAGGTGTTCAAAATTATGAGGGACAAAGATAGGATAGTTGAGAAGAAACTTCTTCCCCTGAGCAGAGGGGTCAATGTCCAAGGTGTGTAGTCTAAGGTCAGCAGCAGGAGGGTTCGAGGGTTTCTGAGGAAAATAAAATGTTCCTGTGTCATTTCAGAAATGCTGCTGGTCATCCTGCACAGCAAGATCCCACAATCACACTGCAATGTGGGAGCAGCCAGATTTAAAACACAATTGTCGGTGTGAATTGGTGAAAATCTAAAACACATCATCACAGATTCACCCTCAGTAACACAATCACTGTTTACAAATCCATCCTTTTGGGAGGAGCAAGGGATTGATTAAGGGAAGAAAAATAGAGTATGAAAGTAATCTACCGTGGAACATGACAACTGACTTCAAAAAATATCTATCGGTATGTAAAGAGACACAGATTGACAAACTAGGACCTTTGCAGTCAGAAATGGGAGATACTCTAACGGGGGACAAAGTAATAGCTGAGGAAATAAATTGAAGATTGCTTCGATCTTCAGAAAGGAAGACATGAATAATGTGCCAAAAGTTCTGAGAGGAACAAGTTTTAGAGAGAAGCTGAAGGAAATTTGAATTTGCAGAGAAATGCTTTTGGGGAAAATGATGGGATTGAAGGTGGATAAATCTCCAGGTCCTGATAACCTTCATCCCAGAGTACTTAAGGAAGTCTTCCTGGGAATAGCAGATCCAATGGTGGTTCTTTACCAATTTTATTGGACTCTGGGCTGATTCCTACAGATTGGAGGGTAGCTAATGCAAGCCCGGTATTCAGACAGGACTGGAGAGAGAAAACAGTGAACTATAGACCAGTGAGCCTAACGTCGGTGCTGGAGAAGTTGCAAGAGTCAAATTTCAAGGATTTGATAACTCGGCATTTGGAAGGCAGCGCCATAATCAGACAAAGGCAGCATGGATTTACTAAAGGGAAATCATGATTGGAAGTTATTGGAATTGTTTGAGGGTGGAACCGGTAGAGTTGACCGAGGGGAACCAGTGGATGTGGTTTATTTAGTCTTCCAGAAGGGTTACTGAATGCATCATCTCCAAATTTGCAGATGGTACAAAGCAGGGTGGGAGGGTGAACTGTGAGGAGGGTGCAGAGAATATTCAGCGTGATTTGGACAGGCTGAGGGTGTGGTCATACGCATGGCAGATGCAGTTTAATGTGGATCACTGTGAGGATATCGACTCTGGTAGGAATATTAGGAAGACAAGTTATTATTGAATGGGTGTAAATTGAGGGAGGTGGATTCTCATCAAAACCTTGGTCTCCTCGTGCATCATTCACTGCACGGAACCAGGCAGGTACAGCAGGCAGGAATGGAGCTAAATGGTCTGTAAGCTTTCATAGCGACATGATTCCTATTGAGGGATAGGGATGATTTGCTCCAATTTATAAAGGATTGGTGAGGCCACACCTGGAGAGTTTTGTACAGTTTTGGTGTCCTGATCTGAGGAAGGATGTCCTTGCTATAGAGGAAGTACAGCGACGGTTTACCAGGCTGATTCCTGGGATGGCAGGTCTGTCATATGAGGAGAGATTAGATTGGTTAGGATTATATTCAGTAGAAATTTATAGAGTGAGAGGGGACCTCATAGAAACGTATTAAATTCTAACAGAATGAGGCAGGGTTGATTCAGAAAGAATGTTACCAATGGTGGGGGAGTCGAGAACTCGGGGTCATAGTTTTAGAATTAGGGACAAACCTTTTGGAGCTGAGGTGGGGAGAAATTTATTCAGTCAGAGGGTGGTGAATGTGTGGGATTCACTACCACAGAATGTTGTTAAGACAATTGCATTCAGAATAGTGAGAGGGGATCTCATAGAAACTTATAAAATTCAAACAGGATTTGAACGGGTCGATTCAGAAAGAAAGTTACCAATGGTGGGGGAGTCCACAACTCGCTGTCTTCGTTTGATGATAAGGGAAAACCTTTTTAGAACTGAGGGGAGGAGAAATTTCTTCAGTCAGAGGGTGGTGAATGTGTGGAATTCACAGGCATTCTGTGACTTCAAAAATAAATTAGATATAGCTCTCGGGGCTAAAGGGATAAAAGGATTTGGGGTCAGGGTGAATCAATATATTAAATTTGATGATCAGCCACAATAAAATTGAATGGTGGCGCAGGCTCCTACTCACGCTTCTGGTTTATATGTTTCAATGACTGGGGAGCTCGGCTGGAATAAAACAGTGGAGGACCCCCTCAACACGTCCTCTCTCCCCCCACCCACCCTCCCTCACCCCCCAACCCCCTCCCCCCGACAATTTATCTTCTCACCGCTCCCTTCCTCTCGGCCTTCTCTCTCTCTCTCTCTCTTACACCTTCCTCTTTTTCTCTCTCTCCCTCACTGATAACACAATCTAACAAGAACGTTGGGTGGGAGAGTTTGAAAACCGACAATTGCATCCTGAGTGGAATGAATTGACGCGGCTGCTGCAGTTTTATTTAATGATTGATCTCATAAAATTATACACAGTAACTGTATGGAATGAAGTGAATGGAAAAGGCATCCTGAGGGCCCTGAGATTAGGCCTTGAATTGAGGCCTCGTCCCAGAGGATGCAATAAACCTTGGGGACAAAGAACAGAATTCTCCCCACCCCAGTGAAACAGAACTGTCCTTTCCAGCCCCAAAACATCCCACACATGGAGGGAAAGGGCGAGAGGGGAAAAGAGAACCACTGTTCCCCACCATCTGTCCCGTCCGCACACCCCTCATACACCCCACAACAATAAAACAACAGCAAATCACAAGGGGGTTTTATTTTACATGAACTACAAGATGCAACATTGAAGCAAATGGTTGGAGAGAGAGAGGGAACGTTGTGATGACAGAGGCCGAGATATTGAACCCCCTGCCCTACCCACTCCCTCATAAAAAATGATAAATCCTCCAAATCGCACCACCCTGTCTAAAAACACAAACAGGACACAGGGATTGAGCATAAGTCTTTACCAAGGCCAGGGGTTTGATTTTTAGCCCCTCCACCCTCCCAAATTTCCCTTTTAAGTTGTGTGGTTACAATTTGCAGTTCTGTAAATGCTGCAGGTCATTGATGCACAGCAGGATTCCATGCGCAGCAATGTTTCCACACCGCCCAGCCCAGTCGGCAAGTGGCTCAAACCTCAACTGGGAAGAAACTGTTCATTTCCTCAGGATACATTTCAAAACAGACTGTCTCAGGACTGGAGTGGTTGAACATCACGCTTTCTGGAAAGATGTGACAGGGACATCAGCAGTTACTGCTCTCAGGAAACCCTCTACCCCCGAATCCTGTGACATTTTCCCTCCACCCCAACTCCACAATGTCCAGCGATCTCTCCCCCTGTTTAACCTGATCCTCCCGTTTCTCTCTCACTCCCACATTCTGTAACATCAGCCTTCCCTCAGCCTGTCCCCCAACTCTCTCACTCCCTCTCTCTCACAAGCCATACAATGGAGATACAGAGACACAGATAGAGAGACAGTGACATGAGACAGAGGTTGATGCCCTTTTAACAAGCCACGCCAAATTCCCCAAAGAGGAACACCTTGCTTTGTGATGTGTGAAAGGTGTGTGGGAAGGTGTGAACTGTTCTTCATTAACATTTAGTGGTTAATCAACAGAAATATCTGACACTCAATTTAAGTGAACAATTAACAATTTATGTATTTAACCAGCAGGGAACTTTAGATAAAGAAGTAGCATTGTGATTAAAGTAAGATTCTACTGGAATGCAGTTCAAATAAACACAAGGACATTCACTAACAGAAAAAAAAAGAACATAATTTAGGAAAACCTTTGGCGTTCGTCTCTCTATTCCGCTGCTTGCGAGTTACTTCTGATTCACATCGATAGATGGAGAGGTCTATTCAGTGATAATCAAAGCTGGAGAGAGCTGCTCTTTCCCTCTCTGGGCTTTGAGAGGTGGCAGCCCTTCAGTTGAACTGCAGGCAGGCAGTTGATCCCCTGTTTTTATACTGTGATGACCTCTGAATTTTCCTGCACCAGGAGTGATCTGATCTTGTCAACAGCAATAAATTAACATTTGATAGCTTCCTGATAGCTGAGTGTCTTCTTTGGACTGCTTGGCTCAACTCAAAATTCAAAAACCTGCAAAGCCTGTTGCCATGGTGACGCTAATACTTGGTCTTTGCTGCAAATTTTGCAGTCTGTGTACTCTGTCTGTACCTGCATTTGAAGCCTCCATGCATTGACACAAGTCCAACTTTAAAGGGACACAAAACCAGCTTTTAAAGGGACCACACTTCACAAACTCAGCTTCCCAACACCAGACATAGAGCGAGAGCTCCGACAATCACCACCACAGCAAACTGTATTCAAATAGAACCCTGTGCATTTCATTTCACCCTCACATTTATCTCTCTGCCTCAGACACATTTTTTATTCCACAATTACACCCGCTTCTCGTTAAAGAACTTTCATTCCAGGCCATCAAGAATTATTTACAGTGATGAGAGTAATTGTTAATCTGACCTCACTGCTGTTAATTTAGAGATTTCTGATGCAACTTGTGCACAGGAAGATCCAAAGCACAGAGGCAGTTTCAAAATTCAGTTCAGAGTTTATGATAATTGTTTTCTGTGTGTGTGTTTCTTGTTTTAATGTACAAACTGAGGCTGCAATATTGGTCGCACAGTAAGATCCCACAGGCAGCAATGTGATATTGGCTGAATGTCCCCTCAGTCCTCTGCAGAAAGTGATCATGAACTCCCTCAGTCCCATTGTTCAGGTTGAAGCTTTTTTATATTCAAGGCCTTGGAGCCTTCTTTGCAGTCAGTGAGCGATTTTCAAAGAGGATGATCATTGTTACAAGGCAGGCAAAAGGCCCAGGACAGGCATGCACAGCAAGATCCCACAGCAGCTGCACTGTGAAACTAATCAAATGAGACACAGACCTTCCCCTGCGTCCATTCGCACACCTGCAGTGAGCCCCTTCCCCCAAAGCACCCAACACAAATCCCCACACACCTTCCACTCTGTGTGTGTGCATTGTCCCAAGTCTGGAGAATTCCCTTCACTTCCCTGGAAAGATAAAACTCTCTCTTAACACTGAGACAAGTTCTGCAGCAAGATCGCACAAGGTGCAGTTCGCAGTGTGGAGTGTGTTTTACACCGTTTAATGGAATGTAACCATGAAAAGTGTGAGCTGATACCCTTTGGAAGGAGTAATTTGACAAGGAAGTACTCAATGAATGTTCGGACTTTCGGAAGATCTATGGTAGAATGTGACCTTGGCGTATTTGACCACAGATCTTTGAAAGCAGAAGGGCATGTTAGTAGGGAGGTAAAAATTGCATATGGGACACTTGCCTTTATCATTCGAGGCACAGATGACAAAAGCAGGGAAGAAATGTTGGAATTGCAAAGAGCAATTACAAAATGTTGGAATTACAAAAGCAAAGAGTCGGAATAAATGGGTGTTTTTCTGGTTGGAGGAAGGTAACTAGTGGCGTGCCGCAGGGATCGGAACTCGGGCCGCAACTGTTTACCATTTATATAGATGATCTGGAGGAGGGGACGGAGTGTAGGGTAACGAAGTTTGCAGACGACACAAAGATAAGTGGAAAAGTGAATCGTGTGGAGGACGGAGAAGATCTGCAGAGAGATTTGGACAGGCTGAGTGAGTGGGCGAGGATATGGCAAATGGAGTATAACGTTGAGAAATGCGAGGTTATACACTTTGGAGGAAATAATAACAAATGGGATTACTATCTCAATGGAAACAAATTAAAACATGCTACCGTGCAAAGTGACCTGGGGGTCCTTGTGCATGAGACGCAAAAGCCCAGTCTGCAGGTACAACAGGTGATCAAGAAGGCAAATGGGATGTTGGCCTATATTGCGAGGGGGATAGAATATAAAAGCAGGGATGTCTTGATGCACCGGTACAGGACATTGGTGAGGCCGCAGCTGGAATACTGTGTGCAGTATTGGTCCCCTTATATGAGGAAGGATATATTGGCATTGGAGGGAGTGCAGAGAAGGTTCACCAGGTTGATACCGGATGTGAGGGGTTTGGATTATGAGGAGAGGCTGAGGAGATTGGGTTTGTACTCGTTGGAGTTTAGAAGGATGAGGGGGGATCTTATGGAGACTTATAAGATAATGCGGGGGCTGGATAAGGTGGAGGCGGAGAGATTCTTTCCACTTAGTAAGGAAGTTAAAACTAGAGGACACAGCCTCAAAATAAAGGGGGGTCGGTTTAAGACAGAGTTGAGGAGGAACTTCTTCTCCCAGAGGGTGGTGAATCTCTGGAATTCTCTGCCCACTGAGGTGGTGGAGGCTACCTCGCTGAATATGTTTAAAGCGCGGATGGATGGATTCCTGATCGGTAAGGGAATTAAGGGTTATGGGGATCAGGCGGGTAAGTGGTACTGATCCACGTCAGATCAGCCATGATCTTATTGAATGGCGGGGCAGGCTCGAGGGGCTAGATGGCCTACTCCTGCTCCTATTTCTTATGTTATAATTGTCTCGATCCTTGGTGAAGCCCCAGGTGGAGTACTGTGTGCAGTTCTGATCGCCACATTATAGGAAGGATGTGTTTGCGCTGGATGGGGGTACAGAGGAGATTCACCAAGATGCTGCCTTGGATGGAAGATCAACGTTATGAAAAGAGGTTGCGTGGGCTTGGGTTATTAAAGTTTTAGCAGAGAAGACTGAGGGGCGACCTGATCGAGGTAGACAAGATTATGAGGGCCATGGACAGAGTGGATACGGAGCAACTTTTCCCCATATCTGAAGGGTCAGTCACGAGGGGACATAGGTTCACGGTGGGGGTAAGGAGGTTGGCGGAGGGGGTGTGAGAAAATATTTTTCTCCCTCGAGGGTGTTGAGGGTCTGGAATGCGCTGCCTGGGAGGGTGGTGGAGGTGGGTTGCCTCACATCCTTTAAAAGGTATCTGGATGAGCACTTGGCACAACAAAACATTCAGGGCTCTGGGCCAAGTGCTGACAGATGGGGTTAGGTGGGATTTCAGGTATTTCTAATGTGACAGTGCAGACTCGATGGGCCAAAGGGCCTCTTCTGCTCTGTATGGTTCTATTATTCTATAACCTCTCATTCTTGGTTCTCCTCATTCTCTCTCACTCTTTCCTTCCCTCCATTTCTTCCAATCAGACAGAAACATTGAAATGGAGAGAGAGAGAGTTCCACAGAGAGAATCTTCTAAACCTGAATTAAAATGCCAGCCCTGCTCCATCCTGCCCACCCCCTGTCCCCTCTCAGTCTCTTGAAGCCGCTGAACTCCCTCTTTCAGTTTGGGAAGTGGCTGCTGATTCCTTCAGGACACCTTTTAAATCCTCCCAGACTATCTGACAGGGTTTGAGTGGAGCTGCAGCTGGTGACCACACACTGGAGACTCTCACATCCTGTCTCTCTTTCTCAAATGCTCTCCCTCCATCACCACCTCTGCTTTGACCTTCCACTCCTCGGGCCTCCCTCTGTCTCTGCTCCACTCCCTCCTTCTCTTTTCTCCTCCTGCCACTATCTCTCTCACTCATTGTAAAGATGGATGTTCTTATCAAGAGCCAGGTCTTTGCAACCACATCCACCACCTCTTACTCCATCCCTCCTTCTCACTTCCTATTTTTGTCCATATCTCTGCTTCTTTCCCTCTCTCTCATGTGCACTGTGTTGAAAGGTGCGATGCAATATTTCTGAGCCACACTGCCAATAACCACAAACCATATTGCTGTGAGGGGGTGGGAAGAACCACCTTATCTGGGGGTCTCCAGTTAGGAGTCAGTGCCCAGCTTCCTGTCTCTGGAGAATAGCCTCAGTCAGAGCCCTGAGATTCCTTATTCACACAAATCAATCAATAGATCGATTCATTTATTCATAAATAACGACTGGGAGGCTCATTTTAAAAAGTCTACCAAAGGAATGGACACAGCTTGTCCCCAGTTTAAAGAGGGGAATTTATCTCTTTCTGTCACTGAGGGGATATGTATCCAAACTCAGAATTCACATGGAGCTGGGTGGAGGATTACACCAAGCGCGAGGCTGGGGGAATGACATGTCTCCCCCCACCCCCACTTTGTCCTCTCTGGATATGGTCACAGTGCTGCCCATGGGATCATGCTGTGCTTAAAATCCCCACAAAGAAAGCTGGAAAGGGAGAGGGAGAGATTCTGGAGGGAGGTGAACAGGAATGGGGAGAAAGCGAGATGGAGAGAGCAACACTGGGGTGAGATAGAGAGATATGGGGAGAAACAGGAGGAGGGAGAGAACAATTGGAGAGCGATAGGGAGATATGGGGTAAAGTTATAATGAGAATGAAGAATGGAAATGCACTGGATAAGAGAGAAATCCAGATAGAGGGAATAAAGCTGGTCGGAGAGAAGAAGAGTTTAGGAAGAGATAGATAGGGAAGCAAAGGAGAAGGCACAGAGAGAGGGAGAGAAGAAAGGAAAAAAGAGACGGACAGAGGATATAATCTGTAAATTAGAAGCAGAAAAGCTGCGGGGGAGAGTCAGAATGGGGAGGACATTTGGAGAGGGGAAGTTAAATAGAAAAATCCTGAATTGACTTCCAGCTCCACCAGCTGTCCAGCCCAGAGAGGTGTTCAATCCGGGGTGGGCTCTGATAATTGGGTGCAGGAAGGGATTGCAGATTCTATCTCTGTCCACTTTGGGTCTCATTGGGAAACCCGTCCAGTCTGAATTAACCCTGGAAAACACATCAGGTGAGAAATGCAATCTGTGTGAAATATTTGAATGATGAGAATGTGCAGATTTGCTCCATCAAAGTGAGAGATGTGTAATTCACAGCTTCCTGTCCCCCAGTCCCTACTTAACCAGCGGGGTTACATTGGCTACTTTCCAATCTGCAATGTTAATCTCTAACACAACTCCTCCAACAACACCGCCACCCCGGGAACCCCATTGGGTTGATGCTGAAATCCTCTCCTTACTGTGGGTTCACACATGGGGAATGTTCACTCACTCATTTCCCGCCTCTTGTCCCTTTTTCACTGACAGTTAATTTAGTGGGAATTGTGATCCTGAGTCGGGGAAAGTGTGGCCTCTCCACCTGCACCACTCGCTACCTGGTCGCCATGGCAGCGGCGGATCTGCTCTTCATCATCTTTAACCCCATTCTCAGCAAGATAAATTATTATTATTTCCCGCTGAGTTTCCTGTCCCTCACCTCTGTGTGTCGTGTTCTCTCTGTCCTGCTGACTGCAGCCAGAGACTGTTCAGTCTGGTTCACCCTCACTTTCTCCTTTGATCGATTTGTGGCCATTCGCTGCCAGAAACTGAAAACTAAATATTGCACCGGGAAAACTGCGGCTGTGGTTCTGGCAACAACCGGCCTCCTGCTCTCTGTGAGAAACATCCCCCTGTACTTTACACTGGAACCTGGGGGGATAATGGACAATGTCCAGTGGGGCTGTAGGACAAAGACAAGCTATTGGACTGATCCTGGCTGGGTTGGATTTTCCTGGTTTGGGCAGGTTTTAACCCCATTGTTCCCATTCGGTTTAATCCTGGTGATTAACGCTCTGACAGTCAGACACATTTTGGTGACCAGTCGAGTCCGGAAGGGACTGAGGGCTCAGAGTCAGGGAGAGAATCGCAGAGACCCCGAGATGGAGAGCAGAAGGAAGTCAATGATTTTACTCTTCAGCATTTCCGGGGCTTTCATTCTCCTCTGGGCCGTGTCTGTTATATTTTTTATCTATTCGAAAGTGAAAGGATTTATTTACGTCACTCTTCCTGAATTCACATTTCAACAAGTCGGATGGATGCTGCAGGATGTAAATTGCTGCACAAACACATTTATTTACGCGGTGACTCAATCCAAGTTCAGGGAGCAGATCAGGATCGCGGTGAAATATCCGCTCACATCAATTATTCAATTAATGAAGAAACAAAACTGACTGACAGCCAATCACAGAGCGGGATCACTAAATCACCGCCTCAGCCAATCACAGAGAGGGATCACTAAATCACCACCTCAGCCAATCACAGAGCGGGATCACTAAATCACCGCCTCAGCCAATCACAGAGAGGGATCATTAAATCACCGCCTCAGCCAATCACAGAGCGGGATCACTAAATCACCGCCTCAGCCAATCACAGAGAGGGATCATTAAATCACCGCCTCAGCCAATCACAGAGCGAGATCACTAAATCACCGCCTCAGCCAATCAGAGACTGGATTGCTAACTGACTGCCTCAGCCAATCAGAGCCTAGATCGACTACTGCACGAATCAGCCAATCAGAATTGCCGCTCACTTCCTGACAGCCAAGTCCACCAATGACTGGTCTCCGCACTTTGACTGACAGCGGATGAACCAATCAGAGGCTGAGCTTTCTGACTGACAGCCGTGTCAGCCAATCAGAACACCAGCAGCTAACGGCCCCGCCCCCAGAGCAAATCCGGGAGTGACAGACACTTCAACCAATCAGGAAGCTGGTGTCAGTGTGTGAGGGTCAGTGTCCACGTGTGTGTCACTGTGTGTGTGTCACTGTGTGTATCACTGTGTGTGTGTGTGAGTCAGTGTGTGTCACTGTGTGTGAGTGTGTGTGGGTCAGTGTCCATGTGTGTGTCACTGTGTGTCACTGTGTGTGTGTGTGTGTCACTGTGTGTGTGTCAGTGTGTATCACTGTGTGTGTGCGTGTGTGAGTCAGTGTGTGTCACTGTGTGTGTCAGTGTGTATCACTGTGTGTGTGTGTGAGGCAGTGTGTGTCACTGTGTGTGTGTGTCAGTGTGTATCACTGTGTGTGAGTCAGTGTGTGTCACTGTGTGTATGTCAGTGTGTGCCACTGTGTGTGTGTCTCACTGTGTGTGTGTGTCAGTGTGTGTCACTGTGTGTGTGTCAGTGTGTCTCACTGTGTGTGTGCGTGTCAGTGTGTGCCACTGTGTGTGTGTCTCACTGTGTGTATGTCAGTGTGTGCCACTGTGTGTGTGTCTCACTGTGTGTGTGTGTCAGTGTGTGTCACTGTGTGTGTGTCAGTGTGTCTCACTGTGTGTGTGCGTGTCAGTGTGTGCCACTGTGTGTGTGTCTCACTGTGTGTGTGTCAGTGTGTATCACTGTGTGTGCATGTATCAGTGTGTGTCACTGTGTGTGTGTCAGTGTGTCTCACTGTGTGTGTGCGTGTCAGTGTGTGTCACTGTGTGTGTGAGTGTGTGTCAGTGTGTATCACTGTGTGTGTATCAGTGTGTCTCACTGTGTGTGTGTGTGTGTGTGTCAGTGTGTATCACTGTGTGTGTGGGTCAGTGTGTGTCACTGTGTGTGTGTGTCAGTGTGTCTCACTGTGTGTGTGCATGTCAGTGTGTGTCACTGTGTGTGTGAGTGTGTGTCAGTGTGTATCACTGTGTGTTTTTGTCAGTGTGTGTGTGCATCAGTGTGTGTGAGGGTCAGTGTCGATGTGTGTGTCAGTGTGTGTCACTGTGTGTGTGAGTGTGTGTCAGTGTGCATCACTGTGTGTGTGTGTGTGTGTGTGGGTCAGTGTGTATCACTGTGTGTGTGTGGGTCAGTGTGTGTCATTGTGTGTCTGTGTGTATCACTGTGTGTGTGTGTGTCTCAGTGTGTATCACTGTGTGTGTCACTGAGTGTGTGTGTGTCAGTGTGTATCACTGTGTGTGTGTGTCAGTGTGTATCACTGTGTGTGTGAGTGTGTGTGTCAGTGTGCATCACTGTGTGTGTGTGTGGGTCAGTGTGTATCACTGTGTGTGTGTGTGTCAGTGTGTATCACTGCGTGTGTGAGGGACAGTGTCACTGTGTGTGTGTGTGTGTCAGTGTGTATCACTGTGTGTGTGTCAGTGTGTGTCACTGTGTGTGTGTGTCAGTGTGTATCACTGAGTGTGTGTGGGTCAGTGTGTAACACTGTGTGTCAGTGTGTATCACTGTGTGTGTGTCAGTGTGTCTCACTGTGTGTGTGCGTGTCAGTGTGTGTCACTGTGTGTGTGAGTGTGTGTCAGTGTGTATCACTGTGTGTGTGTATCAGTGTGTGTCACTGTGTGTGTGTCAGTGTGTCTCACTGTGTGCGTGTATCAGTGTGTGTCACTGTGTGTGTGTCAGTGTGTATCACTGTGTGTGTGTGTCAGTGTGTCTCACTATGTGCGTGTATCAGTGTGTGTCACTGTGTGTGTGTCAGTGTGTATCACTGTGTGTGTGTGTGGGTCAGTGTGTGTCACTGTGTGTGTGTCAGTGTGTCTCACTGTGTGTGTGTCAGTGTGTCTCACTGTGTGTGTGTGTCAGTGTGTATCACTGTGTGTGTGTATTAGTGTGTGTCACTGTGTGTGTGTGTGTCAGTGTGTATCACTGTGTGTGTGTGTCAGTGTGTCTCACTGTGTGTGTGTGTGTGTGTGTCAGTGTGTCTCACTGTGTGTGTGTCTCAGTGTGTGTCACTGTGTGTGTGTGTATCAGTGTGTGTGAGGGTCAGTGTCGATGTGTCTGTCAGTGGGTGTCACTGTGTGTGTGAGTGTGTGTGTCAGTGTGCATCACTGTGTGTGTGTGTGGGTCGTGTGTATCACTGTGTGTGTGTGGGTCAGTGTGTGTCACTGTGTGTCTGTGTGTATCACTGTGTGTGTGTGTCTCAGTGTGTATCACTGTGTGTGTGTCACTGAGTGTGTGTGTGTCAGTGTGTATCACTGTGTGTGTGTGTCAGTGTGTATCACTGTGTGTGTGAGTGTGTGTGTCAGTGTGCATCACTGTGTGTGTGTATGGTTCAGTGTGTATCACTGAGTGCGTGTGGGTCAGTGTGTGTCACTGTGTGTGTCAGTGTGTATCACTGTGTGTGTGTGTCAGTGTGTATCACTGTGTGTGTGTGTGTGTCAGTGTGTATCACTGCGTGTGTGAGGGACAGTGTCACTGTGTGTGTGTGTGTGTGTGTGTTAGTGTGTGTCACTGTGTGTGTGTATCAGTGTGTCTCACTGTGTGTGTGTGTCAGTGTGTATCACTGTGTGTGTATGTCAGTGTGTCTCACTGTGTGTGTGCATGTCAGTGTGTGTCACTGTGTGTGTGAGTGTGTGTCAGTGTGTATCACTGTGTGTTTTTGTGAGTGTGTGTATGTCTCAGTGTGTGTCACTGTGTGTGTGTGTGTGTATCAGTGTGTGTGAGGGTCAGTGTCGATGTGTGTGTCAGTGGGTGTCACTGTGTGTGTGAGTGTGTGTGTCAGTGTGCATCACTGTGTGTGTGTGTGGGTCAGTGTGTATCACTGTGTGTGTGTGCGTCAGTGTGTGTCACTGTGTGTCTGTGTGTATCACTGTGTGTGTGTGTCTCAGTGTGTATCACCGTGTGTGTGTCACTGAGTGTGTGTGTGTCAGTGTGTATCACTGTGTGTGTGTGTCAGTGTGTATCACTGTGTGTGTGAGTGTGTGTGTCAGTGTGCATCACTGTGTGTGTGTATGGTTCAGTGTGTATCACTGAGTGCGTGTGGGTCAGTGTGTGTCACTGTGTGTGTCAGTGTGTATCACTGTGTGTGTGTGTCAGTGTGTATCACTGTGTGTGTGTGGGTCAGTGTGTATCACTGTGTGTGTGTGTGTGTCAGTGTGTATCACTGCGTGTGTGAGGGACAGTGTCACTGTGTGTGTGTGTGTGTGTGTCAGTGTGTGTCACTGTGTGTGTGTAACAGTGTGTCTCACTGTGTGTGTGTGTCAGTGTGTATCACTGTGTGTGTATGTCTGTGTGTCTCACTGTGTGTGTGCATGTCAGTGTGTGTCACTGTGTGTGAGTGTGTGTGGGTCAGTGTCCATGTGTGTGTCACTGTGTGTCAGTGTGTGTGTGTGTGTGTCACTGTGTGTGTGTCAGTGTGTATCACTGTGTGTGTGTGTGTGAGTCAGTGTGTGTCACTGTGTGTGTCAG
Source organism: Mustelus asterias (assembly GCF_964213995.1). Taxonomy (NCBI): domain Eukaryota; kingdom Metazoa; phylum Chordata; class Chondrichthyes; order Carcharhiniformes; family Triakidae; genus Mustelus; species Mustelus asterias. The sequence goes on from NW_027590740.1 coordinate 105,039, forward strand.
TGTGTATCACTGTGTGTGTGTGTGAGTCAGTGTGTGTCACTGTGTGTGTGTGTCAGTGTGTATCACTGTGTGTGAGTCAGTGTGTGTCACTGTGTGTATGTCAGTGTGTGCCACTGTGTGTGTGTCTCACTGTGTGTGTGTGTCAGTGTGTGTCACTGTGTGTGTGTCAGTGTGTCTCACTGTGTGTGTGCGTGTCAGTGTGTGCCACTGTGTGTGTGTCTCACTGTGTGTGTGTGTGTCAGTGTGTATCACTGTGTGTGCATGTATCAGTGTGTGTCACTGTGTGTGTGTCAGTGTGTCTCATTGTGTGTGTGCGTGTCAGTGTGTGTCACTGTGTGTGTGAGTGTGTGTCAGTGTGTATCACTGTGTGTGTATCAGTGTGTCTCACTGTGTGTGTGTGTGTGGGTCAGTGTGTATCACTGTGTGTGTGGGTCAGTGTGTGTCACTGTGTGTGTGTGTCAGTGTGTCTCACTGTGTGTGTGCATGTCAGTGTGTGTCACTGTGTGTGTGAGTGTGTGTCAGTGTGTATCACTGTGTGTTTTTGTCAGTGTGTGTGTGCATCAGTGTGTGTGAGGGTCAGTGTCGATGTGTGTGTCAGTGTGTGTCACTGTGTGTGTGAGTGTGTGTCAGTGTGCATCACTGTGTGTGTGTGTGTGGGTCAGTGTGTATCACTGTGTGTGTGTGGGTCAGTGTGTGTCATTGTGTGTCTGTGTGTATCACTGTGTGTGTGTGTCTCAGTGTGTATCACTGTGTGTGTGTCACTGAGTGTGTGTGTGTCAGTGTGTATCACTGTGTGTGTGTGTCAGTGTGTATCACTGTGTGTGTGAGTGTGTGTGTCAGTGTGCATCACTGTGTGTGTGTGTGGGTCAGTGTGTATCACTGTGTGTGTGTGTGTCAGTGTGTATCACTGCGTGTGTGAGGGACAGTGTCACTGTGTGTGTGTGTGTGTCAGTGTGTATCACTGTGTGTGTGTCAGTGTGTGTCACTGTGTGTGTGTGCCAGTGTGTATCACTGAGTGTGTGTGGGTCAGTGTGTAACACTGTGTGTCAGTGTGTATCACTGTGTGTGTGTCAGTGTGTCTCACTGTGTGTGTGCGTGTCAGTGTGTGTCACTGTGTGTGTGAGTGTGTGTCAGTGTGTATCACTGTGTGTGTATCAGTGTGTGTCACTGTGTGTGTGTCAGTGTGTCTCACTGTGTGCGTGTATCAGTGTGTGTCACTGTGTGTGTGTCAGTGTGTATCACTGTGTGTGTGTGTCAGTGTGTCTCCCTGTGTGCGTGTATCAGTGTGTGTCACTGTGTGTGTGTCAGTGTGTATCACTGTGTGTGTGTGTGGGTCAGTGTGTGTCACTGTGTATGTGTCAGTGTGTCTCACTGTGTGTGTGTGTGTCAGTGTGTCTCACTGTGTGTGTGTATCAGTGTGTCTCACTGTGTGTGTGTGTCAGTGTGTGTCACTGTGTGTGTGTGTCAGTGTGTCTCACTGTGTGTGTGCATGTCAGTGTGTGTCACTGTGTGTGTGAGTGTGTGTCAGTGTGTATCACTGTGTGTTTTTGTGAGTGTGTGTGTGTCTCAGTGTGTGTCACTGTGTGTGTGTGTGTATCAGTGTGTGTGAGGGTCAGTGTCGATGTGTCTGTCAGTGGGTGTCACTGTGTGTGTGAGTGTGTGTGTCAGTGTGCATCACTGTGTGTGTGTGTGGGTCAGTGTGTATCACTGTGTGTGTGTGGGTCAGTGTTTGTCACTGTGTGTCTGTGTGTATCACTGTGTGTGTGTGTCTCAGTGTGTATCACTGTGTGTGTGTCACTGAGTGTGTGTGTGTGTCAGTGTGTATCACTGTGTGTGTGTGTCAGTGTGTATCACTGTGTGTGTGAGTGTGTGTGTCAGTGTGCATCACTGTGTGTGTGTATGGTTCAGTGTGTATCACTGAGTGCGTGTGGGTCAGTGTGTGTCACTGTGTGTGTCAGTGTGTATCACTGTGTGTGTGTGTCAGTGTGTATCACTGTGTGTGTGTGTGGGTCAGTGTGTATCACTGTGTGTGTGTGTGTGTCAGTGTGTATCACTGCGTGTGTGAGGGACAGTGTCACTGTGTGTGTTTGTGTGTGTGTGTGTTAGTGTGTGTCACTGTGTATCAGTGTGTCTCACTGTGTGTGTGTGTCAGTGTGAATCACTGTGTGTGTATGTCAGTGTGTCTCACTGTGTGTGTGCATGTCAGTGTGTGTCACTGTGTGTGTGAGTGTGTGTCAGTGTGTATCACTGTGTGTTTTTGTGAGTGTGTGTGTGTCTCAGTGTGTGTCACTGTATGTGTGTGTGTATCAGTGTGTGTGAGGGTCAGTGTCGATGTGTGTGTCAGTGGGTGTCACTGTGTGTGTGAGTGTGTGTGTCAGTGTGCATCACTGTGTGTGTGTGTGGGTCAGTGTGTATCACTGTGTGTGTGTGGGTCAGTGTGTGTCACTGTGTGTCTGTGTGTATCACTGTGTGTGTGTGTCTCAGTGTGTATCACCGTGTGTGTGTCACTGAGTGTGTGTGTGTCAGTGTGTATCACTGTGTGTGTGTGTCAGTGTGTATCACTGTGTGTGTGAGTGTGTGTGTCAGTGTGCATCACTGTGTGTGTGTATGGTTCAGTGTGTATCACTGAGTGCGTGTGGGTCAGTGTGTGTCACTGTGTGTGTCAGTGTGTATCACTGTGTGTGTGTGTCAGTGTGTATCACTGTGTGTGTGTGTGGGTCAGTGTGTATCACTGTGTGTGTGTGTGTGTCAGTGTGTATCACTGCGTGTGTGAGGGACAGTGTCACTGTGTGTGTGTGTGTGTGTCAGTGTGTGTCACTGTGTGTGTGTATCAGTGTGTCTCACTGTGTGTGTGTGTCAGTGTGTATCACTGTGTGTGTATGTCAGTGTGTCTCACTGTGTGTGTGCATGTCAGTGTGTGTCACTGTGTGTGAGTGTGTGTGGGTCAGTGTCCATGTGTGTGTCACTGTGTGTCACTGTGTGTGTGTGTGTGTCACTGTGTGTGTGTCAGTGTGTATCACTGTGTGTGTGTGTGTGAGTCAGTGTGTGTCACTGTGTGTGTCAGTGTGTATCACTGTGTGTGTGTGGGTCAGTGTGTGTCACTGTGTGTCTGTGTGTATCACTGTGTGTGTGTGTCTCAGTGTGTATCACTGTGTGTGTGTCACTGAGTGTGTGTGTCAGTGTGTATCACTGTGTGTGTGTGTCAGTGTGTATCAATGTGTGTGTGAGTGTGTGTGTCAGTGTGCATCACTGTGTGTGTGTATGGTTCAGTGTGTATCACTGAGTGCGTGTGGGTCAGTGTGTGTCACTGTGTGTGTCAGTGTGTATCACTGTGTGTGTGTGTGGGTCAGTGTGTATCACTGTGTGTGTGTGTGTGTCAGTGTGTATCACTGCGTGTGTGAGGGACAGTGTCACTGTGTGTGTGTGTGTGTGTGTCAGTGTGTGTCACTGTGTGTGTGTATCAGTGTGTCTCACTGTGTGTGTGTGTCAGTGTGTATCACTGTGTGTGTATGTCAGTGTGTCTCACTGTGTGTGTGCATGTCAGTGTGTGTCACTGTGTGTGAGTGTGTGTGGGTCAGTGTCCATGTGTGTGTCACTGTGTGTCACTGTGTGTGTGTGTGTGTCACTGTGTGTGTGTCAGTGTGTATCACTGTGTGTGTGTGTGTGAGTCAGTGTGTGTCACTGTGTGTGTCAGTGTGTATCACTGTGTGTGTGTGTGAGTCAGTGTGTGTCACTGTGTGTGTGTGTCAGTGTGTATCACTGTGTGTGAGTCAGTGTGTGTCACTGTGTGTATGTCAGTGTGTGCCACTGTGTGTGTGTCTCACTGTGTGTGTGTGTCAGTGTGTGTCACTGTGTGTGTGTGTCAGTGTGTCTCACTGTGTGTGTGCGTGTCAGTGTGTGCCACTGTGTGTGTGTCTCACTGAGTGTGTGTGTGTCAGTGTGTATCACTGTGTGTGCATGTAACAGTGTGTGTCACTGTGTGTGTGTCAGTGTGTCTCACTGTGTGTGTGCGTGTCAGTGTGTGTCACTGTGTGTGTGAGTGTGTGTCAGTGTGTATCACTGTGTGTGTATCAGTGTGTCTCACTGTGTGTGTGTGTGTGTGGGTCAGTGTGTATCATTGTGTGTGTGGGTCAGTGTGTGTCACTGTGTGTGTGTGTGTCAGTGTGTCTCACTGTGTGTGTGCATGTCAGTGTGTGTCACTGTGTGTGTGAGTGTGTGTCAGTGTGTATCACTGTGTGTTTTTGTCAGTGTGTGTGTGCATCAGCGTGTGTGAGGGTCAGTGTCGATGTGTGTGTCAGTGTGTGTCACTGTGTGTGTGAGTGTGTGTCAGTGTGCATCACTGTGTGTGTGTGTGTGGGTCAGTGTGTATCACTGTGTGTGTGTGGGTCAGTGTGTGTCATTGTGTGTCTGTGTGTATCACTGTGTGTGTGTGTGTCTCAGTGTGTATCACTGTGTGTGTGTCACTGAGTGTGTGTGTGTCAGTGTGTATCACTGTGAGTGTGTGTCAGTGTGTATCACTGTGTGTGTGAGTGGGTCAGTGTGTATCACTGTGTGTGTGTGCGTCAGTGTGTGTCACTGTGTGTCTGTGTGTATCACTGTGTGTGTGTGTCTCAGTGTGTATCACCGTGTGTGTGTCACTGAGTGTGTGTGTGTCAGTGTGTATCACTGTGTGTGTGTGTCAGTGTGTATCACTGTGTGTGTGAGTGTGTGTGTCAGTGTGCATCACTGTGTGTGTGTATGGTTCAGTGTGTATCACTGAGTGCGTGTGGGTCAGTGTGTGTCACTGTGTGTGTCAGTGTGTATCACTGTGTGTGTGTGTCAGTGTGTATCACTGTGTGTGTGTGGGTCAGTGTGTATCACTGTGTGTGTGTGTGTGTCAGTGTGTATCACTGCGTGTGTGAGGGACAGTGTCACTGTGTGTGTGTGTGTGTGTGTCAGTGTGTGTCACTGTGTGTGTGTATCAGTGTGTCTCACTGTGTGTGTGTGTCAGTGTGTATCACTGTGTGTGTATGTCTGTGTGTCTCACTGTGTGTGTGCATGTCAGTGTGTGTCACTGTGTGTGAGTGTGTGTGGGTCAGTGTCCATGTGTGTGTCACTGTGTGTCAGTGTGTGTGTGTGTGTGTCACTGTGTGTGTGTCAGTGTGTATCACTGTGTGTGTGTGTGTGAGTCAGTGTGTGTCACTGTGTGTGTCAGTGTGTATCACTGTGTGTGTGTGTGAGTCAGTGTGTGTCACTGTGTGTGTGTGTCAGTGTGTATCACTGTGTGTGAGTCAGTGTGTGTCACTGTGTGTATGTCAGTGTGTGCCACTGTGTGTGTGTCTCACTGTGTGTGTGTGTCAGTGTGTGTCACTGTGTGTGTGTCAGTGTGTCTCACTGTGTGTGTGCGTGTCAGTGTGTGCCACTGTGTGTGTGTCTCACTGTGTGTGTGTGTGTCAGTGTGTATCACTGTGTGTGCATGTATCAGTGTGTGTCACTGTGTGTGTGTCAGTGTGTCTCATTGTGTGTGTGCGTGTCAGTGTGTGTCACTGTGTGTGTGAGTGTGTGTCAGTGTGTATCACTGTGTGTGTATCAGTGTGTCTCACTGTGTGTGTGTGTGTGGGTCAGTGTGTATCACTGTGTGTGTGGGTCAGTGTGTGTCACTGTGTGTGTGTGTCAGTGTGTCTCACTGTGTGTGTGCATGTCAGTGTGTGTCACTGTGTGTGTGAGTGTGTGTCAGTGTGTATCACTGTGTGTTTTTGTCAGTGTGTGTGTGCATCAGTGTGTGTGAGGGTCAGTGTCGATGTGTGTGTCAGTGTGTGTCACTGTGTGTGTGAGTGTGTGTCAGTGTGCATCACTGTGTGTGTGTGTGTGGGTCAGTGTGTATCACTGTGTGTGTGTGGGTCAGTGTGTGTCATTGTGTGTCTGTGTGTATCACTGTGTGTGTGTGTCTCAGTGTGTATCACTGTGTGTGTGTCACTGAGTGTGTGTGTGTCAGTGTGTATCACTGTGTGTGTGTGTCAGTGTGTATCACTGTGTGTGTGAGTGTGTGTGTCAGTGTGCATCACTGTGTGTGTGTGTGGGTCAGTGTGTATCACTGTGTGTGTGTGTGTCAGTGTGTATCACTGCGTGTGTGAGGGACAGTGTCACTGTGTGTGTGTGTGTGTCAGTGTGTATCACTGTGTGTGTGTCAGTGTGTGTCACTGTGTGTGTGTGCCAGTGTGTATCACTGAGTGTGTGTGGGTCAGTGTGTAACACTGTGTGTCAGTGTGTATCACTGTGTGTGTGTCAGTGTGTCTCACTGTGTGTGTGCGTGTCAGTGTGTGTCACTGTGTGTGTGAGTGTGTGTCAGTGTGTATCACTGTGTGTGTATCAGTGTGTGTCACTGTGTGTGTGTCAGTGTGTCTCACTGTGTGCGTGTATCAGTGTGTGTCACTGTGTGTGTGTCAGTGTGTATCACTGTGTGTGTGTGTCAGTGTGTCTCCCTGTGTGCGTGTATCAGTGTGTGTCACTGTGTGTGTGTCAGTGTGTATCACTGTGTGTGTGTGTGGGTCAGTGTGTGTCACTGTGTATGTGTCAGTGTGTCTCACTGTGTGTGTGTGTGTCAGTGTGTCTCACTGTGTGTGTGTATCAGTGTGTCTCACTGTGTGTGTGTGTCAGTGTGTGTCACTGTGTGTGTGTGTCAGTGTGTCTCACTGTGTGTGTGCATGTCAGTGTGTGTCACTGTGTGTGTGAGTGTGTGTCAGTGTGTATCACTGTGTGTTTTTGTGAGTGTGTGTGTGTCTCAGTGTGTGTCACTGTGTGTGTGTGTGTATCAGTGTGTGTGAGGGTCAGTGTCGATGTGTCTGTCAGTGGGTGTCACTGTGTGTGTGAGTGTGTGTGTCAGTGTGCATCACTGTGTGTGTGTGTGGGTCAGTGTGTATCACTGTGTGTGTGTGGGTCAGTGTTTGTCACTGTGTGTCTGTGTGTATCACTGTGTGTGTGTGTCTCAGTGTGTATCACTGTGTGTGTGTCACTGAGTGTGTGTGTGTGTCAGTGTGTATCACTGTGTGTGTGTGTCAGTGTGTATCACTGTGTGTGTGAGTGTGTGTGTCAGTGTGCATCACTGTGTGTGTGTATGGTTCAGTGTGTATCACTGAGTGCGTGTGGGTCAGTGTGTGTCACTGTGTGTGTCAGTGTGTATCACTGTGTGTGTGTGTCAGTGTGTATCACTGTGTGTGTGTGTGGGTCAGTGTGTATCACTGTGTGTGTGTGTGTGTCAGTGTGTATCACTGCGTGTGTGAGGGACAGTGTCACTGTGTGTGTTTGTGTGTGTGTGTGTTAGTGTGTGTCACTGTGTATCAGTGTGTCTCACTGTGTGTGTGTGTCAGTGTGTATCACTGTGTGTGTATGTCAGTGTGTCTCACTGTGTGTGTGCATGTCAGTGTGTGTCACTGTGTGTGTGAGTGTGTGTCAGTGTGTATCACTGTGTGTTTTTGTGAGTGTGTGTGTGTCTCAGTGTGTGTCACTGTATGTGTGTGTGTATCAGTGTGTGTGAGGGTCAGTGTCGATGTGTGTGTCAGTGGGTGTCACTGTGTGTGTGAGTGTGTGTGTCAGTGTGCATCACTGTGTGTGTGTGTGGGTCAGTGTGTATCACTGTGTGTGTGTGGGTCAGTGTGTGTCACTGTGTGTCTGTGTGTATCACTGTGTGTGTGTGTCTCAGTGTGTATCACCGTGTGTGTGTCACTGAGTGTGTGTGTGTCAGTGTGTATCACTGTGTGTGTGTGTCAGTGTGTATCACTGTGTGTGTGAGTGTGTGTGTCAGTGTGCATCACTGTGTGTGTGTATGGTTCAGTGTGTATCACTGAGTGCGTGTGGGTCAGTGTGTGTCACTGTGTGTGTCAGTGTGTATCACTGTGTGTGTGTGTCAGTGTGTATCACTGTGTGTGTGTGTGGGTCAGTGTGTATCACTGTGTGTGTGTGTGTGTCAGTGTGTATCACTGCGTGTGTGAGGGACAGTGTCACTGTGTGTGTGTGTGTGTGTCAGTGTGTGTCACTGTGTGTGTGTATCAGTGTGTCTCACTGTGTGTGTGTGTCAGTGTGTATCACTGTGTGTGTATGTCAGTGTGTCTCACTGTGTGTGTGCATGTCAGTGTGTGTCACTGTGTGTGAGTGTGTGTGGGTCAGTGTCCATGTGTGTGTCACTGTGTGTCACTGTGTGTGTGTGTGTGTCACTGTGTGTGTGTCAGTGTGTATCACTGTGTGTGTGTGTGTGAGTCAGTGTGTGTCACTGTGTGTGTCAGTGTGTATCACTGTGTGTGTGTGGGTCAGTGTGTGTCACTGTGTGTCTGTGTGTATCACTGTGTGTGTGTGTCTCAGTGTGTATCACTGTGTGTGTGTCACTGAGTGTGTGTGTCAGTGTGTATCACTGTGTGTGTGTGTCAGTGTGTATCAATGTGTGTGTGAGTGTGTGTGTCAGTGTGCATCACTGTGTGTGTGTATGGTTCAGTGTGTATCACTGAGTGCGTGTGGGTCAGTGTGTGTCACTGTGTGTGTCAGTGTGTATCACTGTGTGTGTGTGTGGGTCAGTGTGTATCACTGTGTGTGTGTGTGTGTCAGTGTGTATCACTGCGTGTGTGAGGGACAGTGTCACTGTGTGTGTGTGTGTGTGTGTCAGTGTGTGTCACTGTGTGTGTGTATCAGTGTGTCTCACTGTGTGTGTGTGTCAGTGTGTATCACTGTGTGTGTATGTCAGTGTGTCTCACTGTGTGTGTGCATGTCAGTGTGTGTCACTGTGTGTGAGTGTGTGTGGGTCAGTGTCCATGTGTGTGTCACTGTGTGTCACTGTGTGTGTGTGTGTGTCACTGTGTGTGTGTCAGTGTGTATCACTGTGTGTGTGTGTGTGAGTCAGTGTGTGTCACTGTGTGTGTCAGTGTGTATCACTGTGTGTGTGTGTGAGTCAGTGTGTGTCACTGTGTGTGTGTGTCAGTGTGTATCACTGTGTGTGAGTCAGTGTGTGTCACTGTGTGTATGTCAGTGTGTGCCACTGTGTGTGTGTCTCACTGTGTGTGTGTGTCAGTGTGTGTCACTGTGTGTGTGTGTCAGTGTGTCTCACTGTGTGTGTGCGTGTCAGTGTGTGCCACTGTGTGTGTGTCTCACTGAGTGTGTGTGTGTGTCAGTGTGTATCACTGTGTGTGCATGTAACAGTGTGTGTCACTGTGTGTGTGTCAGTGTGTCTCACTGTGTGTGTGCGTGTCAGTGTGTCTCACTGTGTGTGTGAGTGTGTGTCAGTGTGTATCACTGTGTGTGTATCAGTGTGTCTCACTGTGTGTGTGTGTGTGTGGGTCAGTGTGTATCACTGTGTGTGTGGGTCAGTGTGTGTCACTGTGTGTGTGTGTGTCAGTGTGTCTCACTGTGTGTGTGCATGTCAGTGTGTGTCACTGTGTGTGTGAGTGTGTGTCAGTGTGTATCACTGTGTGTTTTTGTCAGTGTGTGTGTGCATCAGCGTGTGTGAGGGTCAGTGTCGATGTGTGTGTCAGTGTGTGTCACTGTGTGTGTGAGTGTGTGTCAGTGTGCATCACTGTGTGTGTGTGTGTGGGTCAGTGTGTATCACTGTGTGTGTGTGGGTCAGTGTGTGTCATTGTGTGTCTGTGTGTATCACTGTGTGTGTGTGTGTCTCAGTGTGTATCACAGTGTGTGTGTCACTGAGTGTGTGTGTGTCAGTGTGTATCACTGTGAGTGTGTGTCAGTGTGTATCACTGTGTGTGTGAGTGTGTGTGTCAGTGTGCATCACTGTGTGTGTGTGTGGGTCAGTGTGTATCACTGTGTGTGTGTGTGTCAGTGTGTATCACTGCGTGTGTGAGGGACAGTGTCACTGTGTGTGTGTGTGTGTGTCAGTGTGTATCACTGTGTGTGTGTCAGTGTGTGTCACTGTGTGTGTCTGTCAGTGTGTATCACTGAGTGTGTGTGGGTCAGTGTGTAACACTGTGTGTCAGTGTGTATCACTGTGTGTGTGTCAGTGTGTCTCACTGTGTGTGTGCGTGTCAGTGTGTGTCACTGTGTGTGTGAGTGTGTGTCAGTGTGTATCACTGTGTGTGTGTATCAGTGTGTGTCACTGTGTGTGTGTCAGTGTGTCTCACTGTGTGCGTGTATCAGTGTGTGTCACTGTGTGTGTGTCAGTGTGTATCACTGTGTGTGTGTGTCAGTGTGTCTCCCTGTGTGCGTGTATCAGTGTGTGTCACTGTGTGTGTGTCAGTGTGTATCACTGTGTGTGTGTGTGGGTCAGTGTGTGTCACTGTGTGTGTGTCAGTGTGTCTCACTGTGTGTGTGTGTGTCAGTGTGTATCACTGTGTGTGTGTATTAGTGTGTGTCACTGTGTGTGTGTGTCAGTGTGTATCACTGTGTGTGTGTGTCAGTGTGTCTCACTGTGTGTGTGTGTGTGTGTGTGTCAGTCTGTCTCACTGTGTGTGTGTATCATTGTGTCTCACTGTGTGTGTGTGTCACTGTGTGTCACTGTGTGTGTGTGTCAGTGTGTCTCACTGTGTGTGTGCATGTCAGTGTGTGTCACTGTGTGTGTGAGTGTGTGTCAGTGTGTATCACTGTGTGTTTTTGTGAGTGTGTGTGTGTCTCAGTGTGTGTCACTGTGTGTGTGTGTGTATCAGTGTTTGTGAGGGTCAGTGTCGATGTGTCTGTCAGTGGGTGTCACTGTGTGTGTGAGTGTGTGTGTCAGTGTGCATCACTGTGTGTGTGTGTGGGTCAGTGTGTATCACTGTGTGTGTGTGGGTCAGTGTGTGTCACTGTGTGTCTGTGTGTATCACTGTGTGTGTGTGTCTCAGTGTGTATCACTGTGTGTGTGTCACTGAGTGTGTGTGTGTCAGTGTGTATCACTGTGTGTGTGTGTGAGTGTGTATCACTGTGTGTGTGAGTGTGTGTGTCAGTGTGCATCACTGTGTGTGTGTATGGTTCAGTGTGTATCACTGAGTGCGTGTGGGTCAGTGTGTGTCACTGTGTGTGTCAGTGTGTATCACTGTGTGTGTCAGTGTGTATCACTGTGTGTGTGTGTGGGTCAGTGTGTATCACTGTGTGTGTGTGTGTGTCAGTGTGTATCACTGCGTGTGTGAGGGACAGTGTCACTGTGTGTGTGTGTGTGTGTGTGTGTTAGTGTGTGTCACTGTGTGTGTGTATCAGTGTGTCTCACTGTGTGTGTGTGTCAGTGTGTATCACTGTGTGTGTATGTCAGTGTGTCTCACTGTGTGTGTGCATGTCAGTGTGTGTCACTGTGTGTGTGAGTGTGTGTCAGTGTGTATCACTGTGTGTTTTTGTGAGTGTGTGTGTGTCTCAGTGTGTGTCACTGTGTGTGTATCAGTGTGTGTGAGGGTCAGTGTCGATGTGTGTGTCAGTGTGCATCACTGTGTGTGTGTGTGGATCAGTGTGTATCACTGTGTGTGTGTGGGTCAGTGTGTGTCACTGTGTGTCTGTGTGTATCACTGTGTGTGTGTGTCTCAGTGTGTATCACCGTGTGTGTGTCACTGAGTGTGTGTGTGTCAGTGTGTATCACTGTGTGTGTGTGTCAGTGTGTATCACTGTGTGTGTGAGTGTGTGTGTCAGTGTGCATCACTGTGTGTGTGTATGGTTCAGTGTGTATCACTGAGTGCGTGTGGGTCAGTGTGTGTCACTGTGTGTGTCAGTGTGTATCACTGTGTGTGTGTGTCAGTGTGTATCACTGTGTGTGTGTGTCAGTGTGTATCACTGTGTGTGTGTGTGGGTCAGTGTGTATCACTGCGTGTGTGAGGGACAGTGTCACTGTGTGTGTGTGTGTGTGTGTCAGTATGTATCACTGTGTGTGTGTCAGTGTGTGTCACTGTGTGTGTGTGTCAGTGTGTATCACTGTGTGTGTGTGTGTGTCAGTGCGTATCACTGTGTGTGTCAGTGTGTATCACTGTGTGTGTGTGTGTACGTGTCAATGTGTATCACTGTGTGTGTGTCAGTGTGTATCACTGTGTGTGTATGTGTCAATTTGTATCACTGTGTCTGTGTCAATGTGTATCACTGTGTGTGTGTGCCAGTGCGTATCAGTGTGTGTGACAGTGTGTATCACTGTGTGTGTGTGTCAGTGTGTATCACTGTGTGTGTGTGTCAGTGTGTATCACTGTGTGTGTGTGTGGGGGTCAGTGTGTATCACTGTGTGTGTGTGAGTCAGTGTGTATCACTGCGTGTGTGAGGGACAGTGTCACTGTGTGTGTGTGTGTCAGTGTGTATCACTGTGTGTGTGTCAGTGTGTGTCACTGTGTGTGTGTGTCAGTGTGTATCACTGTGTGTGTGTCAGTGTGTATCACTGTGTGTGTGGGTCAGTGTGTGTCACTGTGTGTGTGTCACTGTGTATCACTGTGTGTGTGTGTGTGTGTCAGTGTGTATCACTGTGTGTGTGTGTGTGTGTCAGTGTGTATCGCTGTGTGTGTGTGTGTGTGTGTCAGTGTGTATCGCTGTGTGTGTGTGTGTCAGTGTGTATCGCCCTGTGTGTGGGTCAGTGTGTTTCACTGTGTGTGTGTCAGTGTGTATCACTGTGTGTGTGTGTGTGTGTGTGGGTTAGAGTGTGTCACTGTGTGTGTGTGTCAGTGTGTATCACTGTGTGTGTGTCAGTGTGTATCACTGTGTGTGTGTGTGTGCCAGTGCGTATCACTGTGTGTGTCAGTGTGTGTCACTGTGTGTGTGTGTCAGTGTGTATCACTGTGTGTGTGTGTGTGTCAGTGTGTATCACTGTGTGTGTGTGTGTCAGTGTGTATCACTGCGTGTGTGAGGGACAGTGTCACTGTATGTGTGTGTGTGTGTGTCAGTGTGTATCACTGTGTGTGTGTCAGTGTGTGTCACTGTGTGTATGTGTCAGTGTGTATCACTGTGTGTGTGTGTGTCAGTGTGTATCACTGCGTGTGTGGGTCAGTGTGTGTCACTGTGTGTGTGTCAGTGTGTATCACTGTGTGTGTGTGTGTCAGTGTGTATCACTATGTGTGTGGGTCAGTGTGTTTCACTGTGTGTGTGTCAGTGTGTATCTCTGGGTGTGTGTGTGTGTGTGGGTTAGTGTGTTTCACTGTGTGTGTGTCAGTGTGTATCACTGTGTGTGTGTGTGTCAGTGTGTATCACTGTGTGTGTGTGTCAGTGTGTATCACTTTGTGTGTGTGTCAGCATGTATCACTGTGTGTGTGTGGGTCAGTGTGTGTCACTGTGTGTGTGTGGGTCAGTGTGTGTCACTGTGTGTGTATGTGTCAGTGTGTATCACTGTGTGTGTGTGTGTGTCTCAGTGTGTATCACTGTGTGTGTGTCACTGAGTGTGTGTGTGTCAGTGTGTATCACTGTGTGTGTGAGTGTGTGTGTCAGTGTGCATCACTGTGTGTGTCAGTGTGCATCACTGTGTGTGTGTATGGTTCAGTGTGTATCACTGAGTGTGTGTGTGTCAGTGTGTATCACTGTGTGTGTGTCACTGTGTGTCACTGAGTGTGTGTGTCAGTGTGTATCACTGTGTGTCACTGAGTGTGTGTGTGTCAGTGTGTATCACTGTGTGTGTGTGTCAGTGTGTATCACTGTGTGTGTGGGTCAGTGTGTGTCACTGTGTGTGTGTGTGTGTGTGTCATTGTGTATCACTGGGCGTGTGTGTGTGTGTCAGTGTGTATCACTGTGTGTGTGTGTGTGTGTCAGTGTGTATCACTGCGTGTGTGTGTGTGTGTGTCAGTGTGTATCACTGCGTGTGTGAGCGACAGTGTCACTGTGTGTGTGTGTGTCAGTGTGCATCAATGTGTGTGTGTCACTTTGTGTGTGAGTGTGCGTGTCAGTGTGCATCACTGTGTGTGTGTGTGTGTCGGTCAGTGTGTATCACTGTGCGTGTGTGTGTGTCAGTGCGTGTCACTGTGTGTGTCAGTGTGTATCACTGTGTGTGTGTGTGTGTGTGTGTCAGTGTGTATCAATGTGTGTGTGTAACTTTGTGTGTGAGTGTGTGTGTCAGTGTGCATCACTGTGTGTGTGTGTGTGTGTCAGTGTGTATCAATGTGTGTGTGTAACTTTGTGTGTGTGTGTGTCGGTCAGTGTGTATCACTGTGCGTGTGTGCGTGTCAGTGCGTGTCACTGTGTGTGTCAGTGTGTATCACTGTGTGTGTGTGTGTGTGTGTGTCAGTGTGTATCACTGCGTGTGTGAGCGACAGTGTAACTGTGTGTGTGTGTGTGTGTGTGTCAGTGTGTATCAATGTGTGTGTGTAACTTTGTGTGTGAGTGTGTGTGTCAGTGTGCATCACTGTGTGTGTGTGTGTGGGTCAGTGTGTGTCAATGTGTGTGTCAGTATGTATCACTGTGTGTGTGTCAGTGTGTATCACTGTGTGTGTCACTGGGTGTGTGTGTGTGTGTGTCAGTGTGTATCACTGTGTGTGTGTGTGTGTGTCAGTGTGTATCACTGTGTGTGTGTGTATGTGTCAATGTGTATCACTGTGTGTGTGTCAATGTGTATCACTGTGTGTGTGTCAGTGTGTATCACTGTGTGTGTGTGTGTGTGCCAGTGCGTATCACTGTGTATGTCAGTGTGTACACTGTGTGTGCGTGTGTCAGTGTGTATCACTGTGTGTGTGTGTGTGTCAGTGTGTATCACTGTGTGTGTGTGTGTGTGTGTGTGTGTGTGTGTGTCAATGTGTATCACTGTGTGTGTGTGTGGGTCAGTGTGTATCACTGTGTGTGTGTGTGAGTGTCAGTCTGTATCACTGCGTGTGAGGGACAGTGTCACTGTGTGTGTGTGTGTGTGTGTGTGTCAGTGTGTATCACTGTGTGTGTGTCACTGTGTGTGTGTGTCAGTGTGTATCACTGTGTGTTTGTGTGTGTGTCAGTGTGTATCACTGTGTGTGTGGGTCAGTGTGTGTCACTGTGTGTGTGTCAGTGTGTATCACTGTGTGTGTGTGTGTGTCAGTGTGTATCACTGTGTGTGTGTGTATCAGTGTGTATCACTGTGTGTGTGTCAGTGTGTATCACTGTGTGTGTGTGTGGGTCAGTGTGTGTCACTGTGTGTGTGTCAGTGTGTATCACTGTGTGTGTGTCAGTGTGTATCACTGTGTGTGTGTGTGTGTGTGTGTGTGCCAGTGCGTATCACTGTGTGTGTCAGTGTGTGTCACTGTGTGTGTGTGTCAGTGTGTATCACTGTGTGTGTGTGTGGGTCAGTGTGTATCACTGTGTGTGTGTGTGTGTCAGGGTGTATCACTGCGTGTGTGAGGGACAGTGTCACTGTGTGTGTGTGTGTGTCAGTGTGCATCACTGTGTGTGTGTCAGTGTGTGTCACTGTGTGTGTGTGTCAGTGTGTATCACTGTGTGTGTGTGTCAGTGTGTATCACTGTGTGTGTGGGTCAGTGTGTGTCATTGTGTGTGTGTCAGTGTGTATCACTGTGTGTGTGTATGTGTGTGTCAGTGTGTATCACTGTGTGTGTGTGTGTCAGTGTGTATCACTATGTGTGTGGGTCAGTGTGTTTCACTGTGTGTGTGTCAGTGTGTATCACTGTGTGTGTGTGTCAGTGTGTATCACTGTGTGTGTGTGTGTCAGCGTGTATCACTGTGTGTGTGTGGGTCAGTGTGTGTCACTTTGTGTGTATGTGTAAGTGTGTATCACTGTGTGTGTGTGTGTCAGTGTGTATCACTGTGTGTGCGTCAGTGTGTGTCACTGTGTGTGTGTCAGTGTGTATCACTGTGTGTGTGTGTATCAGTGTGTATCACTATGTGTGTGGGTCAGTGTGTGTCACTGTGTATGTGTCAGTGTGTATCACTGTGTGTGTGTCAGTGTGTATCACTGTGTGTGTGTGTGTGTGTGCCAGTGCGTATCACTGTGTGTGTCAGTGTGTGTCACTGTGTGTGTGTGTGTGTCAGGGTGTATCACTGCGTGTGTGAGGGACAGTGTCACTGTGTGTGTGTGTGTGTGTATCACTGCGTGTGTGAGGGACAGTGTCACTGTGTGTGTGTGTGTGTGTCAGTGTGTATCACTGTGTGTGTGTATGTGTGTGTCAGTGTGTATCACTGTGTGTGTGTGTGTCAGTGTGTATCACAATGTGTGTGGGTCAGTGTGTTTCACTGTGTGTGTGTCAGTGTGTATCACTGTGTGTGTGTGTGTCAGCGTGTATCACTGTGTGTGTGTGGGTTAGTGTGTGTCACTGTGTGTGTGTCAGTGTGTATCACTGTGTGTGTGTGTCAGTGTGTTTCACTGTGTGTGTGTGTGTCAGCGTGTATCACTGTGTGTGTGTGGGTCAGTGTGTGTCACTTTGTGTGTATGTGTAAGTGTGTATCACTGTGTGTGTGTGTGTGTGTCAGTGTGTATCACTGTGTGTGTGTCAGTGTGTGTCACGGTGTGTGTGTCAGTGTGTATCACTGTGTGTGTGGATCAGTGTGTATCACTGTGTCTATGTGGGTCAGTGTGTATCACTGTGTGCGTGTCAACGTGTGTGTGTGGGTCAGTTTTTTTGTCACTGTGTTTCTGTGGGTCAGTGTGCATCACTGTGTGTGTGTGTGTGGGTGTGTTTAGGTGTGCAACAGTGTGTGTGTGTTGTTCAGTGTGTATCACTGTGTGTGTGTGGGTCAGTGTGTATCACTGTGTGTGTGTGGGTCAGTGTGTATCACTGTGTGTGTGTGTTGTTCAGTCTGTATCACTGTGTGTGTGTGGGTCAGTGTGTATCACGATGTGTGTGTGTGTGTGTGGGTCACTGTGTATCACTGTGTGTCAGTGTGTATCACTTTGTGTGTGTCAGTGTGCATCACTGTGTGTGTGTGTCAGTGTGTATCACTGTGTGTGTGTCAGTGTGTATCACTGTGTGTGTGTGTGTGTGTGGGTCAGTGTGTATCACTGTGTGTGTGTGTTGTTCAGTCTGTATCACTGTGTGTGTGGGTCAGTGTGTATCACTGTGTGTGTGTGTGTGTGGGTCACTGTGTATCACTGTGTGTCAGTGTGCTTCACTGTGTGTGTGTGTGTGTGTCAGTGTGTATCACTGTGTTTGTGTGGGTCAGTGTTGCATCACTGTTTGTGTGTGTGTGTGTGTAGCTGTGTATAAGTGTGTGTTTGTGTGTGTCAGTGTGTATCACTGTGTGTATCACTGTGTGTGTGTCACTGAGTGTGTGTGTGTCAGTGTGTATCACTGTGTGTGTGTGTCAGTGTGTATCACTGTGTGTGTCAGTGTGTGTGTCAGTGTGCATCACTGTGTGTGTGTCAATGTGTATCACTGTGTGTGTCAGTGTGTATCACTGTGTGTGTGTGTGTGTGTGTGTGCCAGTGCGTATCACTGTGTGTGTCAGTGTGAATCACTGTGTGTGTGTGTCAGTGTGTATCACTGTGTGTGTGTGTGTGTCAGTGTGTATCACTGTGTGTGTGTGTATGTGTCAATGTGTATCACTGTGTGTGTGTCAGTGTGTATCACTGTGTGTGTGTGTATGTGTCAATGTGTATCACTGTGTGTGTGTGTGGGTCAGTGTGTGTCACTGTGTGTGTGTCAGTGTGTATCACTGTGTGTGTGTCAGTGTGTATCACTGTGTGTGTGTGTGTGTGTGTGTGTGCCAGTGCGTATCACTGTGTGTGTCAGTGTGTGTCACTGTGTGTGTGTGTCAGTGTGTATCACTGTGTGTGTGTGTGGGTCAGTGTGTATCACTGTGTGTGTGTGTGTGTCAGGGTGTATCACTGCGTGTGTGAGGGACAGTGTCACTGTGTGTGTGTGTGTGTCAGTGTGTATCACTGTGTGTGTGTCAGTGTGTGTCACTGTGTGTGTGTGTCAGTGTGTATCACTGTGTGTGTGTGTCAGTGTGTATCACTGTGTGTGTGGGTCAGTGTGTGTCATTGTGTGTGTGTCAGTGTGTATCACTGTGTGTGTGTATGTGTGTGTCAGTGTGTATCACTGTGTGTGTGTGTGTCAGTGTGTATCACTATGTGTGTGGGTCAGTGTGTTTCACTGTGTGTGTGTCAGTGTGTATCACTGTGTGTGTGTGTCAGTGTGTATCACTGTGTGTGTGTGTGTCAGCGTGTATCACTGTGTGTGTGTGGGTCAGTGTGTGTCACTTTGTGTGTATGTGTAAGTGTGTATCACTGTGTGTGTGTGTGTCAGTGTGTATCACTGTGTGTGCGTCAGTGTGTGTCACTGTGTGTGTGTCAGTGTGTATCACTGTGTGTGTGTGTATCAGTGTGTATCACTATGTGTGTGGGTCAGTGTGTGTCACTGTGTATGTGTCAGTGTGTATCACTGTGTGTGTGTCAGTGTGTATCACTGTGTGTGTGTGTGTGTGTGCCAGTGCGTATCACTGTGTGTGTCAGTGTGTGTCACTGTGTGTGTGTGTGTGTCAGGGTGTATCACTGCGTGTGTGAGGGACAGTGTCACTGTGTGTGTGTGTGTGTGTATCACTGCGTGTGTGAGGGACAGTGTCACTGTGTGTGTGTGTGTGTGTCAGTGTGTATCACTGTGTGTGTGTATGTGTGTGTCAGTGTGTATCACTGTGTGTGTGTGTGTCAGTGTGTATCACAATGTGTGTGGGTCAGTGTGTTTCACTGTGTGTGTGTCAGTGTGTATCACTGTGTGTGTGTGTGTCAGCGTGTATCACTGTGTGTGTGTGGGTTAGTGTGTGTCACTGTGTGTGTGTCAGTGTGTATCACTGTGTGTGTGTGTCAGTGTGTTTCACTGTGTGTTTGTGTGTCAGCGTGTATCACTGTGTGTGTGTGGGTCAGTGTGTGTCACTTTGTGTGTATGTGTAAGTGTGTATCACTGTGTGTGTGTGTGTGTGTCAGTGTGTATCACTGTGTGTGTGTCAGTGTGTGTCACGGTGTGTGTGTCAGTGTGTATCACTGTGTGTGTGGATCAGTGTGTATCACTGTGTCTATGTGGGTCAGTGTGTATCACTGTGTGCGTGTCAACGTGTGTGTGTGGGTCAGTTTTTTTGTCACTGTGTTTCTGTGGGTCAGTGTGCATCACTGTGTGTGTGTGTGTGGGTGTGTTTAGGTGTGCAACAGTGTGTGTGTGTTGTTCAGTGTGTATCACTGTGTGTGTGTGGGTCAGTGTGTATCACTGTGTGTGTGTGGGTCAGTGTGTATCACTGTGTGTGTGTGTTGTTCAGTCTGTATCACTGTGTGTGTGTGGGTCAGTGTGTATCACGATGTGTGTGTGTGTGTGTGGGTCACTGTGTATCACTGTGTGTCAGTGTGTATCACTTTGTGTGTGTCAGTGTGCATCACTGTGTGTGTGTGTCAGTGTGTATCACTGTGTGTGTGTCAGTGTGTATCACTGTGTGTGTGTGTGTGTGTGGGTCAGTGTGTATCACTGTGTGTGTGTGTTGTTCAGTCTGTATCACTGTGTGTGTGGGTCAGTGTGTATCACTGTGTGTGTGTGTGTGTGGGTCACTGTGTATCACTGTGTGTCAGTGTGCTTCACTGTGTGTGTGTGTGTGTGTCAGTGTGTATCACTGTGTTTGTGTGGGTCAGTGTTGCATCACTGTTTGTGTGTGTGTGTGTGTAGCTGTGTATAAGTGTGTGTTTGTGTGTGTCAGTGTGTATCACTGTGTGTATCACTGTGTGTGTGTCACTGAGTGTGTGTGTGTCAGTGTGTATCACTGTGTGTGTGTGTCAGTGTGTATCACTGTGTGTGTCAGTGTGTGTGTCAGTGTGCATCACTGTGTGTGTGTCAATGTGTATCACTGTGTGTGTCAGTGTGTATCACTGTGTGTGTGTGTGTGTGTGTGTGCCAGTGCGTATCACTGTGTGTGTCAGTGTGAATCACTGTGTGTGTGTGTCAGTGTGTATCACTGTGTGTGTGTGTGTGTCAGTGTGTATCACTGTGTGTGTGTGTATGTGTCAATGTGTATCACTGTGTGTGTGTCAGTGTGTATCACTGTGTGTGTGTGTATGTGTCAATGTGTATCACTGTGTGTGTGTCAATGTGTATCACTGTGTGTGTGTCAGTGTGTATCACTGTGTGTGTGTGTGGGTCAGTGTGTATCACTGTGTGTGTGTGTGTGTCAGTGTGTATCACTGCGTGTGTGAGGGACAGTGTCACTGTGTGTGTGTGTGTGTGTGAGTGTGTATCACTGTTTGTGTGTCAGTGTGTGTCACTGTGTGTGTGTGTCAGTGTGTATCACTGTGTGTGTGTGTCAGTGTGTGTGTGCCTGTGTAACAGGCTGGAGAAGTGGCTGAATGGGGCCTCCTCCTGTTCCTGTGTAACAGACTGGAGAAGGGGCTGAATGGGGCCTCCTCCTGTTCCTGTGCAACAGACTGGGGAAGGGGCTGAATAGCCTCCTCCTGTTCCTGTGTAACAGGCTGGAGAAGGGGCTGAATGGCCTCCTCCTGTTCCTGTGTAACAGGCTGGAGAAGGGGCTGAATGGCCTCCTCCTGTTCCTGTGTAACAGGCTGGAGAAGGGGCTGAATGGCCTCCTCCTGTTCCTGTGTAACAGGCTGGAGAAGGGGCTGAATGGCCTCCTCCTGTTCCTGTGTAACAGCCTGGAGAAGGGGCTGAATGGGGCCTCCTCCTGTTCCTGTGTAACAGGCTGGAGAAGTGGCTGAATGGGGCCTCCTCCTGTTCCTGTGTAACAGACTGGAGAAGGGGCTGAATAGCCTCCTCCTGTTCCTGTGCAACAGACTGGGGAAGGGGCTGAATAGCCTACTCCTCTTCCTGTGTAACAGGCTGGAGAAGGGGCTGAATGGCCTCCTCCTGTTCCTGTGTAACAGGCTGGAGAAGGGGCTGAATGGCCTCCTCCTGTTCCTGTGTAACAGGCTGGAGAAGGGGCTGAATGGGGCCCCCTCCTGTTCCTATGTAACAGGCTGGAGAAGGGGCTGAATGGCCTCCTCCTGTTCCTGTGTAACAGGCTGGAGAAGGGGCTGTATGGCCTCCTCCTGTTCCTGTGTAACAGGCTGGAGAAGGGGATGAACATAGAACAGAGAACATAGAACATTACAGCGCAGTACAGGCCTTTCAGCCCTCGATGTTGCGCCGACCAGTGAAACCAATCTAAAGCCCCTCTAATCTACACTATTCCAATATCATCCATATGTTTATCCAATAACCACTTGAATGGTCTTAATGTTGACGAGTCCACCACTGCTGCAGGCAGGGCATTCCACGCCCTTACTACTCTCTGAGTAAAGAACCTACCTCTAACATCTGTCCTATATCTCTCACCCCTCAATTTAAAGCTATGTCCCCTCGTGTTAGCCATCACCATCCAAGGAAAAAGGCTCTCACTATCCACCCTATCTAATCCTCTGATCATCTTGTATGCCTGTACTAAGTCACCTCTTAACCTTCTTCTCTCTGACGAAAACAGCCTCAAGTCCCTCAGCCTTTCCTCATAAGACCTTCCCACCATACCAGGCAACATCCTAGTAAATCTCCTCTGCACCCTTCCCAACGCTTCCACATCTTTCTTATAATGCTGGGGGAGAGGGGTTTCTGAATGACAGTGTGAGGGAGCTGGATTAACATCAGTACAGATACAGTCAGTAACACAGGGTGCTGGGGGAGACGGGTTACTGAGTGACAGTGTGAGAGAGCTGGATTAACATCAGTACAGATACAGTCAGTAACACAGGGTGCTGGGGGAGAGGGGTTACTGAGTGAGAGTGTGAGGGAGCTGGATTAACATCAGTACAGATACAGTCAGTAACACAGGGTGCTGGGGGAGAGGGGTTACTGAGTGACAGTGTGTGGGAGCTGGATTAACATCAGTACAGATACAGTCAGTAACACAGGGTGCTGGGGGGAGAGGGGTTACTGAGTGACAGTGTGAGGGAGCTGGATTAATATCAGGAGAGACACAGTCAGTAACACAGGGTGCTGGGGGAGAGGGGTTACTGAGTGACAGTGTGAGGGAGCTGGATTAACATCAGTACAGATACAGTCAGTAACACAGGGTGCTGGGGGGAGAGGGGGTACTGAGTGACAGTGTGAGGGAGCTGGATTAACATCAGTACAGATACAGTCAGTAACACAGGGTGCTGGGGGGAGAGGGGTTACTGAGTGACAGTGTGAGGGAACTGGATTAACATGAGAACATAGAACAGTACAGCACAGAACAGGCCCTTCGGCCCACAACGTTGTGCCGAGCTTTATCTGAAACCAAGATCAAGCTATCCCACTCCCTATCATCCTGGTGTGCTCCAGTGCCTATCCAATAACCGCTTAAATATTCCTAAAGTGTCTGACTCCACTATCACTGCAGGCAGTCCATTCCACACCCCAACCACTCTCTGCATAAAGAACCTACCTCTGATATCCTTCCTGTATCTGCCACCACGAACCCTATAGTTATGCCCCCTTGTAATAGCTCCATCCACCCGAGGAAATAGGCTTTGAACGTTCACTCTATCTATCCCCTTCATCATTTTATAAACCTCGATTAAGTCTCCCCTCAGCCTCCTCCGCTCCGGAGAGAACAGCCCTAGCTCCCTCAACCATTCCTCATAAGACCTACCCTCCAAACCAGGCAGCCTCCTGGTAAATCTCCTCTGCACTCTTTCCAGCGCTTCCACATCCTTCTTATAGTGAGGTGACCAGAACTGCACACAATATTCCAAATGTGGTCTCACCAAGGTCCTGTACAGTTGCAGCATAACCCCACGGCTCTTAAACTCCAACCCCCTGTTAATAAAAGCTAACACACTATAGGCCTTCTTCACAGCTCTATCCACTTGAGTGGCAACCTTTAGAGATCTGTGGATATGAACCCCAAGATCTCTCTGTTCCTCCACAGTCTTCAGAACCCTTCCTTTGACCCTGTAATCCACATTTAAATTAGTCCTACCAAAATGAATCACCTCACATTTATCAGGGTTAAACTCCATTTGCCATTTTTCAGCCCAGCTTTGCATCCTATCTATGTCTCTTTGCAGCCTACAACGGCCCTCCACGTCATCCACTACTCCACCAATCTTGGTGTCATCAGCAAATTTACTGATCCACCCTTCAGCCCCCTCCTCTAGGTCATTAATAAAAATCACAAAGAGCAGAGGACCAAGCACTGATCCCTGCGGCACTCCGCTAGCAACCTGCCTCCAATCCGAAAATTTTCCATCCACCACCACCCTCTGTCTTCAATCAGACAGCCAGTTACCTATCCAATCGGCCAACTTTCCCTCTATCCCACACCTCCTCACTTTCATCATAAACCGACCATGGGGGACCTTATCAAACGCCTTACTAAAATCCATGTATATGACATCAACTGCCCTACCTTCATCAACACACTTAGTTACCTCCTCAAAAAATTCGATCAAATTTGTGAGGCACGACTTGCCCTTCACGAATCCGTGCTGACTATCCCGGATTAGTCCGCATCTTTCTAAATGGTCGTAAATCCCATCTCTAAGGACCTTTTCCATCAATTTACCAACCACCGAAGTAAGACTAACCGGTCTATAATTACCAGGGTCATTTCTATTCCCTTTCTTAAACAGAGGAACAACATTCGCCATTCTCCAGTCCTCTGGCACCATCCCTGTGGACAGCGAGGACCCAAAGATCAAAGCCAAAGGCTCTGCAATTTCATCCCTTGCCTCCCAAAGAATCCTAGGATACATTTCATCAGGCCCAGGGGACTTATCGACCTTCAGTTTATTCAAAACTGCCAGGACATCCTCCCTCCGAACATCTATTTCCTCCAGCCTATAAGCCTGTAACACCTTCTCTTCCTCAAAAACATGGCCCCTCTCCTTGCTGAACACTGAAGAAAAGTATTCATTCATCACCTCGCCTATCTCTACTGACTCCATACACAAGTTCCCACTACTGTCCTTGACCGGCCCTAACCTCACCCTGGTCATTCTTTTATTCCTCACATAAGAGTAAAAAGCCTTGGGGTTTTCCTTGATCCGACCCACCAAGGACTTCTCGTGTCCCCTCCTAGCTCTCCTAAGCCCCTTTTCCAGCTCATTCCTTGCTAACTTGTAACCCTCAATCGAGCCATCTGAACCTTGTTTCCTCATCCCTACATAAGCTTCCCTCTTCCTTTTCACAAGACATTCCACCTCTTTTGTGAACCATGGTTCCCTCACTCGGCCATTTCCTCCCTGCCTGACAGGGACATACCTATCAAGGACATCCAGTATATGTTCCTTGAAAAAGTTCCACTTTTCATGAGTTCCTTTCTCTGACAGTTTCTGTTCCCAACTTATGCCCCCTAATTATTCCCTTATCGCATCATAATTACCTCTCCCCCAATTGTAAACCTTGCCCTGCCGTACGGCCCTATCCCTCTCCATTGCAATAACAAAAGACACCGAATTGTGGTCATTATCTCCAAAGTGCTCTCCCACAACCAAATCTAACACTTGGCCCGGTTCATTTCCCAGTACCAAATCCAATGTGGCCTCACCTCTTGTCGGCCTATCCACATATTGTGTCAGGAAACCCTCCTGCAAACACTGCACAAAAACTGCCCCATCCGAACTATTTGACCTACAAAGGTTCCAATCAAGATTTGGAAAGTTAAAGTCCTCCATGACAACTACCCTGTGACCCCCACACCTATCCATAATCTGCTTAGCAATTTCTTCCGCCACATCGCTATTACTATTTGGGGGCCTATAGTAAACTCCTAACAATGTGACCGCTCCTTTCCTATTTCTAACCTCAGCCCATATTACCTCAGTGTGCAGATCCCCCTCGAAGTGCCTTTCCGCAGCCCTTAAACTATTAGTACAGATACAGTAGTAACACAGGGTGCTGGGGGAGAGAGGTTACTGAGTGACAGTGTGAGGGAGCTGGATTAACATCAGGAGTGATACAGTCAGTAACACAGTGTGCTGGGGGAGAGAGGTTACTGAGTGAGAGCGTGAGGGAACTGGATTAACATCAGTACAGATACAGTCAGTAACACAGTGTGCTGGGGAATAGGGGTTACAGAGTGACAGTCTGAGGGTGCTGGAATAACATCAGTACAGATACAGTCAGTAACACAGGGTGCTGGGGGGAGAGGGGTTCCTGAGTGACAGTGTGAGGGAGCTGGATTAACATCAGTAGAGATACAGTCAGTAACACAGGGTGCTGGGGGAGAGGTGTTACTTTGTGACAGTGTGAGGGAGCTGGATTAACATCAGTACAGATACAGTCAGTAACACAGGGTGCTGGGGGAGAGGGGTTACTGAGTGACAGTGTGAGGGAGCTGGATTAACATCAGTACAGATACAGTCAGTAACACAGGGTGCTGGGGGAGAGGGGTTACTGAGTGACAGTGTGAGGGAGCTGGATTAACATCAGTACAGATACAGTCAGTAACACAGTGTGCTGGGGGAGAGAGGTTACTGAATGAGAGTGTGAGGGAGCTGGAATAACATCAGTACAGATACAGTCAGTAACACAGGGTGCTGGGGGAGAGGGGTTACTGAGTGACAGTGTGAGGGAGCTGGATTTACATCAGTACAGATACAGTCAGTAACACATGTGCTGGGGGAGAGAGGTTACTGAATGAGAGTGTGAGGGAGCTGGAATAACATCAGTACAGATACAGTCAGTAACACAGGGTGCTGGGGGAGAGGGGTTACTGAGTGACAGTGTGAGGGAGCTGGATTAACATCAGTACAGATACAGTCAGTAACACAGGGTGCTGGGGGAGAGGGGTTACTGAGTGACAGTGTGAGAGAGCTGGATTAACATCAGTAGAGATACAGTCAGTAACACAGGGAGCTGGGGGAGAGGGGTTACTGAGTGACAGTGTGAGGGAGCTGGATTAACATCAGTACCGATACAGTCAGTAACACAGGGAGCTGGGGGAGAGGGGTTACTGAGTGATAGTGTGAGGGAGCTGGATTAACATCAGTACAGATACAGTCAGTAACACAGGGTGCTGGGGAGAGGGGTTACTGAGTGACAGTGTGAGGGAGCTGGATTTACATCAGTACAGATACAGTCAGTAACACAGTGTGCTGGGGGAGAGAGGTTACTGAATGAGAATGTGAGGGAGCTGGATTAACATCAGTACAGATACAGTCAGTAACACAGGGTGCTGGGGGAGAGGGGTTACTGAGTGACAGTGTGAGGGAGCTGGATTAACATCAGTACAGATACAGTCAGTAAGAAAGGGTGCTGGGGGAGAGGGGTTACTGAGTGACAGTGTGAGGGAGCTGGATTAACATCAGTAGAGATACAGTCAGTAACACAGGGTGCTGGGGGAGAGGGGTTACTGAGTGACAGTGTGAGGGAGCTGGATTATCATCAGTACAGATACAGTCAGTAACACAGGGTGCTGGGGGAGACGGGTTACTGAGTGACAGTGTGAGGGAGCTGGATTAACATCAGTCTAGATACAGTCAGTAACACAGGGTGCTGGGGTCAGAGGGGTTACAGAGTGACAGTGTGAGGGAGCTGGATTAACACCTGGACAGATACAGTCAGTAACACAGGGTGCTGGGGGTGAGGGGTTACTGAGTGACAGTGTGAGGAAGCTGGATTAACATCAGTACAGATACAGTCAGAAACACAGGGTGCTGGGGGAGAGGGGTGACTGAGTGACAGTGTGAGGGAGCTGGATTTACATCAGTACAGATACAGTCAGTAACACAGTGTGCTGGGGGAGAGAGGTTACTGAATGAGAGTGTGAGGGAGCTGGATTAACATCAGTACAGATACAGTCAGTAACACAGGGTGCTGGGGGAGAGGGGTTACTGAGTGACAGTGTCGGGGAGCTGGATTAACATCAGTACAGATACAGTCAGTAACACAGGGTGCTGGGGGAGAGGGGTTACTGAGTGACAGTGTGAGGGAGCTGGATTAACATCAGTACAGATACAGTCAGTAACACAGGATGCTGGGGGAGAGAGGTTACTGAGTGACAGTGTGAGGGAGCTGGATTAACATCAGTAGAGATACAGTCAGTAACACAGGGTGCTGGGGGAGAGAGGTTACTGAGTGACAGTGTGAGGGAGCTGGATTAACATCAGTAGAGATACAGTCAGTAACACAGTGTGCTGGGGGAGAGGGGTTACAGAGTGACAGTCTGAGGTTGCTGGATTAACATCAGTACAGATACAGTCAGGAACACAGGATGCTGGGGGGAGAGGGGTTCCTGAGTGACAGTGTGAGGGAGCTGGATTAACATCAGTACAGATACAGTCAGTAACATAGGGTGCTGGGGGGAGAGGGGTTACTGAGTGACTGTGTGAGGGAGCTGGATTAATATCAGTACAGATTCAGTCAGTTACACAGGGTGCTGCGTCGAGAGGGGTTAATGAGTGACAGTGTGAGGGAGCTGGATTAACATCAGTACAGATACAGTCAGTAACACAGGGTGCTGGGGGAGAGGGGTTACTGAGTGACAGTGTGAGGGAGCTGGATTAACATCAGTAGAGATACAGTCAGTAACACAGGGTGCTGGGGGAGAGGTGTTACTGAGTGACAGGAGAGGGAGCTGGATTAGCATCAGTCGAGATACAGTCAGTAACACAGGGTGCTGGGGGAGAGGGGTTACTGAGTGACAGTGTGAGGGAGCTGGATTAACATCAGTAGAGATACAGTTAGTAACACAGGGTGCAGGGGGAGAGGGGTTACTGAGTGACAGTGTGAGGGAGCAGGATTAACATCAGTACAGATACAGTCAGTAACACAGTGTGCTGGGGGAGAGAGGTTACTGAATGAGAGTGTGAGGGAGCTGGATTTACAGCAGTACAGATACAGTCAGTAACACAGTGTGCTGGGGGAGAGAGGTTACTGAATGAGAGTGTGAGGGAGCTGGATTAACATCAGTACAGATACAGTCAGTAACACAGGGTGCAGGGGGAGAGGGGTTACTGAGTGACAGTGTGAGGGAGCAGGATTAACATCAGTACAGATACAGTCAGTAACACAGGGTGCTGGGGGAGAGGGGTTATTGAGCGACAGTGTGAGGGAACTGGATTAACATCAGTGGAGATACAGTCAGTAACACAGGGTGCTGGGGGAGAGGGGTTACTGAGTGACAGTGTGAGGGAACGGGATTAACATCAGTACAGATACAGTCAGTAAGAAAGGGTGCTGGGGGAGAGGGGTTATTGAGTGACAGGAGAGGGAGCTGGATTAGCATCAGTAGAGATACAGTCAGTAACACAGGGTGCTGGGGGAGAGGGGTTACTGAGTGACAGTGTGAGGGAGCTGGATTATCATCAGTACAGACACAGTCAGTAACACAGGGTGCTGGGGGAGACGGGTTACTGAGTGACAGTGTGAGGGAGCTGGATTAACATCAGTACAGATACAGTCAGTAACACAGGGTGCTGGGGTGAGAGGGGTTACAGAGTGACAGTGTGAGGGAGCTGGATTAACACCTGTACAGATACAGTCAGTAACACAGGGTGCTGGGGGAGAGGGGTTACTGAGTGACAGTGTGAGGGAGCTGGATTAACATCAGTACAGATAGAGTCAGTAACACAGGGTGCTGGGGGAGAGGGGTTACTGAGTGACAGTGTGAGGGAGCTGGATTAACATCAGTACAGATACAGTCAGTAACACAGGGTGCTGGGGGAGAGAGTTTACTGAGTGACAGTGTGAGGGAGCTGGATTAACATCAGTAGAGATACAGTCAGTAACACAGGGTGCTGGGGGAGAGGGGTTACTGAGTGACAGTGTGCGGGAGCTGGATTAACATCAGTAGAGATACAGTCAGTAACACAGGGTGCTGGGGGAGAGGGGTTACTGAGTGACAGTGTGAGGGAGCTGGATTAACATCAGTACAGATACAGTCAGTAACACAGTGTGCTCGGGGAGGAGGTTACTGAGTGAGAGTGTGAGGCAGCTGGATTAACATCAGTACAGATACAGTCAGTAACACAGGGTGCTGGGGGGAGAGGGGTTCCTGAGTGACAGTGTGAGGGAGCTGGATTAACATCAGTACAGATACAGTCAGTAACATAGGGTGCTGGGGGGAGAGGGGTTACTGTGTGACTGTGTGAGGGAGCTGGATTAATATCAGTACAGATGCAGTCAGTCACACAGGGTGCTGCGGGGAGAGGGGTTACTGAGTGACAGTGTGAGGGAGCTGGATTAACATCAGTAGAGATACAGTCAGTAACACAGGGTGCTGGGGGAGAGGTGTTACTGAGTGACAGGAGAGGGAGCTGGATTAGCATCAGTAGAGATACAGTCAGTAACACAGGGTGCTGGGGGAGAGGGGTTCCTGAGTGACAGTGTGAGGGAGCTGGATTAACATCAGTAGAGATACAGTCAGTAACACAGGGAGCTGGGGGAGAGGGGTTACTGAGTGACAGTGTGAGGGAGCTGGATTAACATCAGTACAGATACAGTCAGTAACACAGGGTGCTGGGGGAGAGGGGTTACTGAGTGACAGTGTGAGGGAGCTGGATTTACGTCAGTACAGATACAGTCAGTAACACAGTGTGCTGGGGGAGAGAGGTTACTGAATGAGAGTGTGAGGGAGCTGGATTTACATCAGTACAGATACAGTCAGTAACACAGTGTGCTGGGGGAGAGAGGATACTGAATGAGAGTGTGAGGGAGCTGGATTAACATCAGTACAGATACAGTCAGTAACACAGGGTGCTGGGGGAGAGGGGTTACTGAGTGACAGTGTGAGGGAGCTGGATTAACATCAGTACAGATACAGTCAGTAACACAGGGTGCTGGGGGAGAGGGGTGACAGAGTGACAGTGTGAGAGAGCTGGATTAACATCAGTAGTGATACAGTCAGTAACACAGGGAGCTGGGGGAGAGGGGTTACTGAGTGAGAGTGTGAGGGAGCTGGATTAACATCAGTACAGATACAGTCAGTAACACAGTGAGCTGGGGGAGAAGGGTTACTGAGTGACAGTGTGAGGGAGCTGGATTAACATCAGTACAGATACAGTCAGTAACACAGGGTGCTGGGGGAGAGGGGTTACTGAGTGACAGTGTGAGGGAGCTGGATTTACATCAGTACAGATACAGTCATTAACACAGTGTGCTGGGGGAGAGAGGTTACTGAATGAGAGTGTGAGGGAGCTGGATTTACATCAGTACAGGTACAGTCAGTAACACAGTGTGCTGGGGGAGAGAGGTTACTGAATGAGAGTGTGAGGGAGCTGGATTAACATCATTACAGATACAGTCAGTAACACAGGGTGCTGGGGTGAGAGGGGTTACAGAGTGACAGTGTGAGGGAGCTGGATTAACACCTGTACAGATACAGTCAGTAACACATGGTGCTGGGGGAGAGGGGTTACTGAGTGACAGTGTGAGGGAGCTGGATTTACATCCGTACAGATACAGTCAGTAACACAGTATGCTGGGGGAGAGAGGTTACTGAATGAGAGTGTGAGGGAGCTGGATTAACATCAGTACAGATACAGTCAGTAACACAGTGTGCTGGGGGAGTGGGGTTACTGAGTGACAGTGTCGGGGAGCTGGATTAACATCAGTACAGATACAGTCAGTAACACAGGGTGCTGGGGGAGAGGGGTTACTGAGTGACAGTGTGAGGGAGCTGGATTAACATCAGTACAGATACAGTCAGTAACACAGGGTGCTGGGGGAGAGAGGTTACTGAGTGACAGTGTGAGGGAGCTGGATTAACATCACTAGAGATACAGTCAGTAACACAGGGTGCTGGGGGAGAGGGGTTACTGAGTGACAGTGTGCGGGAGCTGGATTAACATCAGTAGAGATACAGTCAGTAACACAGGGTGCTGGGGGAGAGGGGTTACTGAGTGACAGTGTGAGGGAGCTGGATTAACATCAGTACAGATACAGTCAGTAACACAGTGTGCTCGGGGAGAGAGGTTACTGAGTGAGAGTGTGAGGCAGCTGGATTAACATCAGTACAGATACAGTCAGTAACACAGGGTGCTGGGGGGAGAGGGGTTCCTGAGTGACAGTGTGAGGGAGCTGGATTAACATCAGTACAGATACAGTCAGTAACGTAGGGTGCTGGGGGGAGAGGGGTTACTGAGTGACTGTGTGAGGGAGCTGGATTAATATCAGTACAGATGCAGTCAGTTACACAGGGTGCTGCGGGGAGAGGGGTTACTGAGTGACAGTGTGAGGGAGCTGGATTAACATCAGTAGAGATACAGTCAGTAACACAGGGTGCTGGGGGAGAGGTGTTACTGAGTGACAGGAGAGGGAGCTGGATTAGCATCAGTAGAGATACAGTCAGTAACACAGGGTGCTGGGGGAGAGGGGTTCCTGAGTGACAGTGTGAGGGAGCTGGATTAACATCAGTAGAGATACAGTCAGTAACACAGGGAGCTGGGGGAGAGGGGTTACTGAGTGACAGTGTGAGGGAGCTGGATTAACATCAGTACAGATACAGTCAGTAACACAGGGTGCTGGGGGAGAGGGGTTACTGAGTGACAGTGTGAGGGAGCTGGATTTACGTCAGTACAGATACAGTCAGTAACACAGTGTGCTGGGGGAGAGAGGTTACTGAATGAGAGTGTGAGGGAGCTGGATTTACATCAGTACAGATACAGTCAGTAACACAGTGTGCTGGGGGAGAGAGGATACTGAATGAGAGTGTGAGGGAGCTGGATTAACATCAGTACAGATACAGTCAGTAACACAGGGTGCTGGGGGAGAGGGGTTACAGAGTGACAGTGTGAGAGAGCTGGATTAACATCAGTAGAGATACAGTCAGTAACACAGGGAGCTGGGGGAGAGGGGTTACTGAGTTAGAGTGTGAGGGAGCTGGATTAACATCAGTACAGATACAGTCAGTAACACAGTGAGCTGGGGGAGAAGGGTTACTGAGTGACAGTGTGAGGGAGCTGGATTAACATCAGTACAGATACAGTCAGTAACACAGGGTGCTGGGGAGAGGGGTTACTGAGTGACAGTGTGAGGGAGCTGGATTTACATCAGTACAGATACAGTCATTAACACAGTGTGCTGGGGGAGAGAGGTTACTGAATGAGAGTGTGAGGGAGATGGATTTACATCAGTACAGATACAGTCAGTAACACAGGGTGCTGGGGGGAGAGGGGTTACTGAGTGACAGTGTGAGGGAGCTGGATTAACTTCATTACAGATACAGTCAGTAACACAGGGTGCTGGGGGAGAGGGGTAACTGAGTGACAGTGTGAGGGAGCTGGATTAACATCAGTACAGATACAGTCAGTAACACAGGGTGCTGGGGGAGAGGGGTTACTGAGTGACAGTGTGAGGGAACTGGATTAACATCAGTGGAGATACAATCAGTAACACAGGGTGCTGGGGGAGAGGGGTTACTGAGTTACAGTGTGAGGGAGCTGGATTTACATCAGTAGAGATACAGTCAGTAACACAGGGTGCTGGGGGAGAGGGGTTACTGAGTGACAGTGTGAGGGAGCTGGATTAACATCAGTACAGATACAGTCAGTAAGAAAGGGTGCTGGGGGAGAGGGGTTACTGAGTGACAGTGTGAGGGAGCTGGATTAACATCAGTAGAGATACAGTCAGTAACACAGGGTGCTGGGGGAGTGGGGTTACTGAGTGACAGTGTGAGGGAGCTGGATTAACATCAGTACATATACAGTCAGTAACACAGGGTGCTGGGGTGAGAGAGGTTACAGAGTGACAGTGTGAGGGAGCTGGATTAACACCTGTACAGATACAGTCAGTAACATAGGGTGCTGGGGGGAGAGGGGTTACTGAGTGACTGTGTGAGGGAGCTGGATTAATATCAGTACAGATGCTGTCAGCTACACAGGGTGCTGTGGGGAGAGGGGTTACTGAGTGACAATGTGAGGGAGCTGGAGTAACATCAGTAGAGATACAGTCAGTAACACAGGGTGCTGGGGGAGAGGTGTTACTGAGTGACAGGAGAGGGAGCTGGATTAGCATCAGTAGAGATACAGTCAGTAACACAGAGTGCTGGGGGAGAGGGGTTCCTGAGTGATAGTGTGAGGGAGCTGGATTAACATCAGTAGAGATACAGTCAGTAACACAGGGAGCTGGGGGAGAGGGGTTACTGAGTGACAGTGTGAGGGAGCTGGATTAACATCAGTACAGATACAGTCAGTAACACAGGGTGCTGGGGGAGAGGGGTTACTGAGTGACAGTGTGAGGGAGCTGGATTTACATCAGTACAGATACAGTCATTAACACAGTGTGCTGGGGGAGAGAGGTTACTGAATGAGAGTGTGAGGGAGCTGGATTTACATCAGTACAGGTACAGTCAGTAACACAGTGTGCTGGGAGAGGTGTTACTGAGTGACAGGAGAGGGAGCTGGATTAGCATCAGTAGAGATAGTCAGTAACACAGAGTGCTGGGGGAGAGGGGTTCCTGAGTGACAGTGTGAGGGAGCTGGATTAACATCAGTAGAGATACAGTCAGTAACACAGGGAGCTGGGGGAGAGGGGTTACTGAGTGACAGTGTGAGGGAGCTGGATTAACATCAGTACAGATACAGTCAGTAACACAGGGTGCTGGGGGAGAGAGGTTACTGAGTGACAGTGTGAGGGAGCTGGATTAACATCAGTAGAGATACAGTCAGTAACACAGGGTGCTGGGGGTGAGGGGTTACTGAGTGACAGTGTGCGGGAGCTGGATTAACATCAGTAGACATACAGTCAGTAACACAGGGTGCTGGGGGAGAGGTGTTACTGAGTGACAGTGTGAGGGAGCTGGATTAACATCAGTACAGATACAGTCAGTAACACAGTGTGCTCGGGGAGAGAGGTTACTGAGTGAGAGTGTGAGGCAGCTGGATTAACATCAGTACAGATACAGTCAGTAACACAGGGTGCTGGGGGGAGAGGGGTTACTGAGTGACAGTGTGAGGGAGCTGGATTAACATCAGTAGAGTTACAGTCAGTAACACAGGGTGCTGGGGGAGAGGGGTTACTGAGTGGCAGTGTGAGGGAGCTGGATTAACATCAGTAGAGATACAGTCAGTAACACAGGGTGCTGGGGGAGAGGGGTTACTGAGTGACACTGTGAGGGAGCTGGATTAACATCAGTAGAGATACAGTCAGTAAAAGAGGGTGCTGGGGGAGAGGCGTTACTGAGTGACAGTGTGAGGGAGCTGGATTAACATCAGTACAGATACAGTCAGTAACACAGGGTGCTGGGGGAGAGGGGGTACTGAGTGACAGTGTGAGGGACCTGGATTAACATCAGTACAGATACAGACAGTAACACAGGGTGCTGGGGGGAGAGGGGTTACTGAGTGACAGTGCGAGGGACCTGAATTAACATCAGTACAGATACAGTCAGTAACAAAGGGTGCTGGGGGGAGAGGGGTTACTGAGTGACAGTGTGAGGGAGCTGGATTAACATCAGTAGAGATACAGTCAGTAACACAGGGTGCTGGGGGAGAGGGGTTACTGAGTGGCAGTGTGAGGGAGCTGGATTAACATCAGTAGAGATACAGTCAGTAACATAGGGTGCTGGGGGAGAGGGGTTACTGAGTGACAGTGTGAG
The DNA here is from genome assembly GCF_964213995.1 of Mustelus asterias. NCBI lineage: Eukaryota > Metazoa > Chordata > Chondrichthyes > Carcharhiniformes > Triakidae > Mustelus > Mustelus asterias. The sequence goes on from NW_027590740.1 coordinate 139,323, forward strand.
GGAGCTGGATTAACATCAGTACAGATACAGTCAGTAACACAGGGTGCTGGGGGGAGAGGGGTTACTGAGTGACAGTATGAGGGAGCTGGATTAACATCAGTAGAGATACAGTCAGTAACACAGGGTGCTGGGGGAGAGAGGTTACTGAGTGACAGTGTGAGGGAGCTGGATTAACATCAGGAGTGATACAGTCAGTAACACAGTGTGCTGGGGGAGAGAGGTTACTGAGTGAGAGTGTGAGGGAGCTGGACTAACATCAGTACAGATACAGTCAGTAACACAGAGTGCTGGGGGAGAGGGGTTACTGAGTGAGAGTGTGAGGGAGCTGGATTAACATCAGTAGAGATACAGTCAGTAACACAGGGTGCTGGGGGAGAGGGGTTACTGAGTGACAGTGTGAGGGAGCTGGATTAACATCAGTACAGATACAGTCAGTAACACAGGGTGCTGGGGGAGAGGGGTTACAGAGTGACAGTCTGAGGGTGCTGGATTAACATCAGTACAGATACAGTCAGTAACACAGGGTGCTGGGGGGAGAGGGGTTCCTGAGTGACAGTGTGAGGGAGCTGGATTAACATCAGTACAGATACAGTCAGTAACATAGGGTGCTGGGGGGAGAGGGGTTACTGAGTGACAGTGTGAGGGAGCTGGATTAATATCAGTACAGATGCAGTCAGTTACACAGGGTGCTGCGGGGAGAGGGGTTACTGAGTGACAGTGTGAGGGAGCTGGATTAACATCAGTAGAGATACAGTCAGTAACACAGGGTGCTGGGGGAGAGGTGTTACTGAGTGACAGGAGAGGGAGCTGGATTAGCATCAGTAGAGATACAGTCAGTAACACAGGGTGCTGGGGGAGAGGGGTTCCTGAGTGACAGTGTGAGGGAGCTGGATTAACATCAGTAGAGATACAGTCAGTAACACAGGGAGCTGGGGGAGAGGGGTTACTGAGTGACAGTGTGAGGGAGCTGGATTAACATCAGTACAGATACAGTCAGTAACACAGGGTGCTGGGGGAGAGGGGTTACTGAGTGACAGTGTGAGGGAGCTGGATTTACGTCAGTACAGATACAGTAAGTAACACAGTGTGCTGGGGGAGAGAGGTTACTGAATGAGAGTGTGAGGGAGCTGGATTTACATCAGTACAGATACAGTCAGTAACACAGTGTGCTGGGGGAGAGAGGTTACTGAATGAGAGTGTGAGGGAGCTGGATTAACATCAGTACAGATACAGTCAGTAACACAGGGTGCTGGGGGAGAGGGGTTACTGAGTGACAGTGTGAGGGAGCTGGATTAACATCAGTACAGATACAGTCAGTAACACAGGGTGCTGGGGGAGAGGGGTTACAGAGTGACAGTGTGAGAGAGCTGGACTAACATCAGTAGAGATACAGTCAGTAACACAGGGAGCTGGGGGAGAGGGTTAACTGAGTGACAGTGTGAGGGAGCTGGATTAACATCAGTACAGATACAGTCAGTAACACAGTGAGCTGGGGGAGAAGGGTTACTGAGTGACAGTGTGAGGGAGCTGGATTAACATCAGTACAGATACAGTCAGTAACACAGGGTGCTGGGGAGAGGGGTTACTGAGTGACAGTGTGAGGGAGCTGGATTTACATCAGTACAGATACAGTCAGTAACACAGTGTGCTGGGGGAGAGAGGTTACTGAATGAGAGTGTGAGGGAGCTGGATTTACATCATTACAGATACAGTCAGTAACACAGGGTGCTGGGGGAGAGGGGTTACTGAGTGACAGTGTGAGGGAGCTGGATTAACATCAGTACAGATACAGTCAGTAACACAGCGTGCTGGGGGAGAGGGGTTACTGAGTGACAGTGTGAGGGATCTGGATTAACATCAGTGGAGATACAGTCAGTAACACAGGGTGCTGGGGGAGAGGGGTTACTGAGTGACAGTGTGAGGGAGCTGGATTAACATCAGTAGAGATACAGTCAGTAACACAGGGTGCTGGGGGAGAGGGGTTACTGAGTGACAGTGTGAGGGAGCTGGATTAACACCTGTACAGATACAGTCAGTAACATAGGGTGCTGGGGGGAGAGGGGTTACTGAGTGACTGTGTGAGGGAGCTGGATTAATATCATTACAGATGCTGTCAGCTACACAGGGTGCTGCGGGGAGAGGGGTTACTGAGTGACAGTGTGAGGGAGCTGGATTAACATCAGTAGAGATACAGTCAGCAACACAGGGTGCTGGGGGAGAGGGGTTACTGAGTGACAGTGTGAGGGAGCTGGATTAACACCTGTACAGATACAGTCAGCAACATAGGGTGCTGGGGGGAGAGGGGTTACTGAGTGACTGTGTGAGGGAGCTGGATTAATATCAGTACAGATGCTGTCAGCTACACAGGGTGCTGAGGGGAGAGGGGTTACTGAGTGACAGTGTGAGGGAGCTGGATTAACATCAGTAGAGATACAGTCAGTAACACAGGGTGCTGGGGTAGAGGGGTTACTGTGTGACAGTGTGAGGGAGCTGGATTAACATCAGTAGAGATACAGTCAGTAACACAGGGTGCTGGGGGAGAGGGGTTACTGAGTGACAGTGTGAGGGAGCTGGATTAACACCTGTACAGATACAGTCAGTAACATAGGGTGCTGGGGGGAGAGGGGTTACTGAGTGACTGTGTGAGGGAGCTGGATTAATATCAGTACAGATGCTGTCAGCTACACAGGGTGCTGCGGGGAGAGGGGTTACTGAGTGACAGTGTGAGGGAGCTGGATTAACATCAGTAGAGATACAGTCAGTAACACAGGGTGCTGGGGGAGAGGTGTTACTGAGTGACAGGAGAGGGAGCTGGATTAGCATCAGTAGAGATACAGTCAGTAACACAGGGTGCTGGGGGAGAGGGGTTCCTGAGTGACAGTGTGAGGGAGCTGGATTAACATCAGTAGAGATACAGTCAGTAACACAGGGAGCTGGGCGAGAGGGGTTACTGAGTGACAGTGTGAGGGAGCTGGATTAACATCAGTACAGATACAGTCAGTCACACAGGGTGCTGGGGGAGATGGGTTACTGAGTGACAGTGTGAGGGAGCTGGATTTACGTCAGGACAGATACAGTCAGTAACACAGTGTGCTGGGGGAGAGAGGTTACTGAATGAGAGTGTGAGGGAGCTGGATTTACATCAGTACAGATACAGTCAGTAACACAGTGTGCTGGGGGAGAGATGTTACTGAATGAGAGTGTGAGGGAGCTGGATTAACATCAGTACAGATACAGTCAGTAACACAGGGTGCTGGGGGAGAGGGGTTACTGAGTGACAGTGTGAGGGAGCTGGATTAACATCAGTACAGATACAGTCAGTAACACAGGGTGCTGGGGGAGAGGGGTTACTGAGTGACAGTGTGCGAGAGCTGGATTAACATCAGTACAGATACAGTCAGTAACAAAGGGAGCTGGGGGAGAGGGGTTACTGAGTGACAGTGTGAGGGAGCTGGATTAACATCAGTACAGATACAGTCAGTAACACAGTGAGCTGGGGGAGAAGGGTTACTGAGTGACAGTGTGAGGGAGCTGGATTAACATCAGTACAGATACAGTCAGTAACACAGGGTGCTGGGGTGAGAGGGGTTACTGCGTGACAGTGTGAGGGATCTGGATTAACATCAGTACAGATACAGTCAGTAACACAGTGTGCTGGGGGAGAGAGGTTACTGAATGAGAGTGTGAGGGAGCTGGATTAACATCATTACAGATACAGTCAGTAACACAGGGTGCTGGGGGAGAGGGGTTACTGAGTGACAGTGTGAGGGATCTGGATTAACATCAGTACAGATACAGTCAGTAACACAGGGTGCTGGGGGAGAGGGGTTACTGAGTGACAGTGTGAGGGAGCTGGATTAACATCAGTAGAGATACAGTCAGTAACACAGGGTGCTGGGGGAGAGGGGTTACTGAGTGACAGTGTGAGGGAGCTGGATTAACATCAGTACAGATACAGTCAGTAAGAAAGGGTGCTGGGGGAGAGGGGTTACTGAGTGACAGTGTGAGGGAGCTGGATTAACATCAGTACAGATACATTCAGTAACATAGGGTGCTGGGGGAGAGGGGTTACTGAGTGACAGTGTGAGGGAGCTGGATTAACATCAGTAGAGATACAGTCAGTAACACAGGGTTATGGGGGAGAGGGGTTACTGAGTGACAGTGTGAGGGAGCTGGATTTACATCAGTACAGATACTGTCAGTAACACAGGGTGCTGGGGGAGACGGGTTACTGAGTGACAGTGTGAGGGAGCTGGATTAACATCAGTACAGATACAGTCAGTAACACAGGGTGCTGGGGTGAGAGGGGTTACAGAGTGACAGTATGAGGGAGCTGGATTAACACCTGTACAGATACAGTCAGTAACAGAGGGTGCTGGGGGAGAGGGGTTACTGAGTGACAGTGTGAGGGAGCTGGATTAACATCAGTACAGATACAGTCAGTAACACAGGGTGCTGGGGGAGAGGGGTTACTGAGTGACAGTGTGAGGGAGCTGGATTTACATCAGTACAGATACAGTCATTAACACAGGGTGCTGGGGGAGAGGGGTAACTGAGTGACAGTGTCGGGGAGCTGGATTAACATCAGTACAGATACAGTCAGGAACACAGGGTGCTGGGGGAGAGGGGTTACTGAGTGACAGTGTGAGGGAGCTGGATTAACATCAATAGAGATACAGTCAGTAACACAGGGTGCTGGGGGAGAGGGGTTACTGAGTGACAGTGTGAGGGAGCTGGATTAACATCAGTACAGATACAGTCAGTAACATAGGGTGCTGGGGGGAGAGGGGTTACTGAGTGACTGTGTGAGGGAGCTGGATTAACATCAGTACAGATACAGTCAGTAACACAGGGTGCTGGGGGGAGAGGGGTTCCTGAGTGACAGTGTGAGGGAGCTGGATTAACATCAGTACAGATACAGTCAGTAACATAGGGTGCTGGGGGGAGAGGAGTTACTGAGTGACTGTGTGAGGGAGCTGGATTAATATCAGTACAGATGCAGTCAGTTACACAGGGTGCTGCGGGGAGAGGGGTTACTGAGTGACAGTGTGAGGGAGCTGGATTAACATCAGTAGAGATACAGTCAGTAACACAGGGTGCTGGGGGAGAGGGGTTACTGAGTGACAGTGTGAGGGAGCTGGATTAACATCAGTACAGATACAGTCAGAAACACAGGGTGCTGGGGGAGAGGTGTTACTGAGTGACAGGAGAGGGAGCTGGATTAGCATCAGTAGAGATACAGTCAGTAACACAGGGTGCTGGGGGAGAGGGGTTCCTGAGTGACAGTGTGAGGGAGCTGGATTAACATCAGTAGAGATACAGTCAGTAACAGAGGGAGCTGGGGGAGAGGGGTTACTGAGTGACAGTGTGAGGGAGCTGGATTAACATCAGTACAGATACAGTCAGTAACACAGTGAGCTGGGGGAGAAGGGTTACTGAGTGACAGTGTGAGGGAGCTTGATTAACATCAGTACAGATACAGTCAGTAACACAGGGTGCTGGGGAGAGGGGTTACTGAGTGACAGTGTGAGGGAGCTGGATTTACATCAGTACAGATACAGTCAGTAACACAGTGTGCTGGGGGAGAGAGGTTACTGAATGAGAGTGTGAGGGAGCTGGATTTACATCATTACAGATACAGTCAGTAACACAGGGTGCTGGGGGAGAGGGGTTACTGAGTGACAGTGTGAGGGAGCTGGATTAACATCAGTACAGATACAGTCAGTAACACAGGGTGCTGGGGGAGAGGGGTTACTGAGTGACAGTGTGAGGGAACTGGATTAACATCAGTGGAGATACAGTCAGTAACACAGGGTGCTGGGGGAGAGGGGTTACTGAGTGACAGTGTGAGGGAGCTGGATTAACATCAGTAGAGATACAGTCAGTAACGCAGGGTGCTGGGGGAGAGGGGTTACTGAGTGACAGTGTGAGGGAGCTGGATTAACATCAGTACAGATACAGTCAGTAACACAGTGAGCTGGGGGAGAAGGGTTACTGAGTGACAGTGTGAGGGAGCTTGATTAACATCAGTAGAGATACAGTCAGTAACAGAGGGAGCTGGGGGAGAGGGGTTACTGAGTGACAGTGTGAGGGAGCTGGATTAACATCAGTACAGATACAGTCAGTAACACAGTGAGCTGGGGGAGAAGGGTTACTGAGTGACAGTGTGAGGGAGCTTGATTAACATCAGTACAGATACAGTCAGTAACACAGGGTGCTGGGGAGAGGGGTTACTGAGTGACAGTGTGAGGGAGCTGGATTTACATCAGTACAGATACAGTCAGTAACACAGTGTGCTGGGGGAGAGAGGTTACTGAATGAGAGTGTGAGGGAGCTGGATTTACATCATTACAGATACAGTCAGTAACACAGGGTGCTGGGGGAGAGGGGTTACTGAGTGACAGTGTGAGGGAGCTGGATTAACATCAGTACAGATACAGTCAGTAACACAGGGTGCTGGGGGAGAGGGGTTACTGAGTGACAGTGTGAGGGAGCTGGATTAACATCAGTGGAGATACAGACAGTAACACAGGGTGCTGGGGGAGAGGGGTTACTGAGTGACAGTGTGAGGGAGCTGGATTAACATCAGTACAGATACAGTCAGTAACACAGGGTGCTGGGGGAGAGGGGTTACTGAGTGACAGTGTGAGGGAGCTGGATTTACATCAGTACAGATACAGTCATTAACACAGGGTGCTGGGGGAGAGGGGTTACTGAGTGACAGTGTCGGGGAGCTGGATTAACATCAGTACAGATACAGTCAGGAACACAGGGTGCTGGGGGAGAGGGGTTACTGAGTGACAGTGTGAGGGAGCTGGATTAACATCAATAGAGATACAGTCAGTAACACAGGGTGCTGGGGGAGAGGGGTTACTGAGTGACAGTGTGAGGGAGCTGGATTAACATCAGTACAGATACAGTCAGTAACATAGGGTGCTGGGGGGAGAGGGGTTACTGAGTGACTGTGTGAGGGAGCTGGATTAACATCAGTACAGATACAGTCAGTAACACAGGGTGCTGGGGGGAGAGGGGTTCCTGAGTGACAGTGTGAGGGAGCTGGATTAACATCAGTACAGATACAGTCAGTAACATAGGGTGCTGGGGGGAGAGGAGTTACTGAGTGACTGTGTGAGGGAGCTGGATTAATATCAGTACAGATGCAGTCAGTTACACAGGGTGCTGCGGGGAGAGGGGTTACTGAGTGACAGTGTGAGGGAGCTGGATTAACATCAGTAGAGATACAGTCAGTAACACAGGGTGCTGGGGGAGAGGGGTTACTGAGTGACAGTGTGAGGGAGCTGGATTAACATCAGTACAGATACAGTCAGAAACACAGGGTGCTGGGGGAGAGGTGTTACTGAGTGACAGGAGAGGGAGCTGGATTAGCATCAGTAGAGATACAGTCAGTAACACAGGGTGCTGGGGGAGAGGGGTTCCTGAGTGACAGTGTGAGGGAGCTGGATTAACATCAGTAGAGATACAGTCAGTAACAGAGGGAGCTGGGGGAGAGGGGTTACTGAGTGACAGTGTGAGGGAGCTGGATTAACATCAGTACAGATACAGTCAGTAACACAGTGAGCTGGGGGAGAAGGGTTACTGAGTGACAGTGTGAGGGAGCTTGATTAACATCAGTACAGATACAGTCAGTAACACAGGGTGCTGGGGAGAGGGGTTACTGAGTGACAGTGTGAGGGAGCTGGATTTACATCAGTACAGATACAGTCAGTAACACAGTGTGCTGGGGGAGAGAGGTTACTGAATGAGAGTGTGAGGGAGCTGGATTAACATCATTACAGATACAGTCAGTAACACAGGGTGCTGGGGGAGAGGGGTTACTGAGTGACAGTGTGAGGGAGCTGGATTAACATCAGTACAGATACAGTCAGTAACACAGGGTGCTGGGGGAGAGGGGTTACTGAGTGACAGTGTGAGGGAACTGGATTAACATCAGTGGAGATACAGTCAGTAACACAGGGTGCTGGGGGAGAGGGGTTACTGAGTGACAGTGTGAGGGAGCTGGATTAACATCAGTAGAGATACAGTCAGTAACGCAGGGTGCTGGGGGAGAGGGGTTACTGAGTGACAGTGTGAGGGAGCTGGATTAACATCAGTACAGATACAGTCAGTAACACAGTGAGCTGGGGGAGAAGGGTTACTGAGTGACAGTGTGAGGGAGCTTGATTAACATCAGTAGAGATACAGTCAGTAACAGAGGGAGCTGGGGGAGAGGGGTTACTGAGTGACAGTGTGAGGGAGCTGGATTAACATCAGTACAGATACAGTCAGTAACACAGTGAGCTGGGGGAGAAGGGTTACTGAGTGACAGTGTGAGGGAGCTTGATTAACATCAGTACAGATACAGTCAGTAACACAGGGTGCTGGGGAGAGGGGTTACTGAGTGACAGTGTGAGGGAGCTGGATTTACATCAGTACAGATACAGTCAGTAACACAGTGTGCTGGGGGAGAGAGGTTACTGAATGAGAGTGTGAGGGAGCTGGATTTACATCATTACAGATACAGTCAGTAACACAGGGTGCTGGGGGAGAGGGGTTACTGAGTGACAGTGTGAGGGAGCTGGATTAACATCAGTACAGATACAGTCAGTAACACAGGGTGCTGGGGGAGAGGGGTTACTGAGTGACAGTGTGAGGGAACTGGATTAACATCAGTGGAGATACAGTCAGTAACACAGGGTGCTGGGGGAGAGGGGTTACTGAGTGACAGTGTGAGGGAGCTGGATTAACATCAGTAGAGATACAGTCAGTAACACAGGGTGCTGGGGGAGAGGGGTTACTGAGTGACAGTGTGAGGGAGCTGGATTTACATCAGTACAGATACAGTCAGTAACACAGTGTGCTGGGGGAGAGAGGTTACTGAATGAGAGTGTGAGGGAGCTGGATTTACATCAGTACAGATACAGTCAGTAACACAGTGTGCTGGGGGAGAGAGGTTACTGAATGAGAGTGTGAGGGAGCTGGATTAACATCATTACAGATACAGTCAGTAACACAGGGTACTGGGGGAGAGGGGTTACTGAGTGACAGTGTGAGGGAGCTGGATTAACATCAGGACAGATACAGTCAGTAACATAGGGTGCTGGGGGAGAGGGGTTACTGAGTGACAGTGTGAGGGAACTGGATTAACATCAGTGGAGATACAGTCAGTAACACAGGGTGCTGGGGGAGAGGGGTTACTGAGTGGCAGTGTGAGGGAGCTGGATTAACATCAGTAGAGATACAGTCAGTAACACAGGGTGCTGGGGGAGAGGGGTTACTGAGTGACAGTGTGAGGGAGCTGGATTAACATCATAGAACATAGAACATAGAAAGCCACAGCACAAACAGGCCCTTCGGCCCACAAGTTGCGCCGATCACATCCCCACCTCTAGGCCTATCTATAGCCCTCAATCCCATTAAATCCCATGTACTCGTCCAGAAGTCTCTTAAAAGACCCCAACGAGTTTGCCTCCACCACCACCGACGTCAGCCGATTCCACTCACCCACCACCCTCTGAGTGAAAAACTTCCCCCTGACATCCCCCCTGTACCTACCCCCCAGCACCTTAAACCTGTGTCCTCTCGTAGCAACCATTTCAGCCCTTGGAAATAGCCTCTGAGAGTCCACCCTATCCAGACCCCTCAACATCTTGTAAACCTCTATCAGGTCACCTCTCATCCTTCGTCTCTCCAGGGAGAAGAGACCAAGCTCCCTCAACCTATCCTCATAAGGCATGCCCCCCAATCCAGGCAACATCCTTGTAAATCTCCTCTGCACCCTTTCAATGGCTTCAACATCTTTCCTGTAATGAGGTGACCAGAACTGCGCGCAGTACTCCAAGTGGGGTCTAACCAGGGTCCTATAAAGCTGCAGCATTATCTCCCGACTCCTAAACTCAATCCCTCGATTAATGAAGGCTAGTACGCCATACGCCTTCTTGACCGCATCCTCCACAGGATTTCTTACAGTCAGTAAGAAAGGGTGCTGGGGGAGAGGGGTTACTGAGTGACAGTGTGAGGGAGCTGGATTAACATCAGTAGAGATACAGTCAGTAACACAGGGTTATGGGGGAGAGGGGTTACTGAGTGACAGTGTGAGGGAGCTGGATTTACATCAGTACAGATACAGTCAGTAACACAGGGTGCTGGGGGAGACGGGTTACTGAGTGACAGTGTGAGGGAGCTGGATTAACATCAGTACAGATACAGTCAGTAACACAGGGTGCTGGGGTGAGAGGGGTTACAGAGTGACAGTGTGAGGGAGCTGGATTAACACCTGTACAGATACAGTCAGTAACAGAGGGTGCTGGGGGAGAGGGGTTACTGAGTGACAGTGTGAGGGAGCTGGATTAACATCAGTACAGATACAGTCAGTAACACAGGGTGCTGGGGGAGAGGGGTTACTGAGTGACAGTGTGAGGGAGCTGGATTTACATCAGTACAGATACAGTCAGGAACACAGGGTGCTGGGGGAGAGGGGTTACTGAGTGACAGTGTGAGGGAGCTGGATTAACATCAGTACAGATACAGTCAGTAACACAGGGTGCTGGAGGAGAGGGGTTACTGAGTGACAGTGTGAGGGAGCTGGATTAACATCAGTACAGATACAGTCAGTAACACAGGGTGCTGGGGGAGAGGGGTTACTGAGTGACAGTGTGAGGGAGCTGGATTAACATCAATAGAGATACAGTCAGTAACACAGGGTGCTGGGGGAGAGGGGTTACTGAGTGACAGTGTGAGGGAGCTGGATTAACATCAGTACAGATACAGTCAGTAACATAGGGTGCTGGGGGGAGAGGGGTTACTGAGTGACTGTGTGAGGGAGCTGGATTAACATCAGTACAGATACAGTCAGTAACATAGGGTGCTGGGGGGAGAGGGGTTACTGAGTGACAGTGTGAGGGAGCTGGATTAACATCAGTACAGATACAGTCAGTAACACAGGGTGCTGGGGGAGAGGTGTTACTGAGTGACAGGAGAGGGAGCTGGATTAGCATCAGTAGAGATACAGTCAGTAACACAGGGTGCTGGGGGAGAGGGGTTCCTGAGTGACAGTGTGAGGGAGCTGGATTAACATCAGTGGAGATACAGTCAGTAACACAGGGTGCTGGGGGAGAGGGGTTACTGAGTGACAGTGTGAGGGAGCTGGATTAACATCAGTAGAGATACAGTCAGTAACACAGGGTGCTGGGGTGAGAGGGGTTACAGAGTGACAGTGTGAGGGAGCTGGATTAACACCTGTACTGATACAGTCAGTAACAGACGGTGCTGGGGGAGAGGGGTTACTGAGTGACAGTGTGAGGGAGCTGGATTAACATCAGTACAGATACAGTCAGTAACACAGGGTGCTGGAGGAGAGGGGTTACTGAGTGACAGTGTGAGGGAGCTGGATTAACATCAGTACAGATACAGTCAGTAACACAGGGTGCTGGGGGAGAGGGGTTACTGAGTGACAGTGTGAGGGAGCTGGATTAACATCAATAGAGATACAGTCAGTAACACAGGGTGCTGGGGGAGAGGGGTTACTGAGTGACAGTGTGAGGGAGCTGGATTAACATCAGTACAGATACAGTCAGTAACATAGGGTGCTGGGGGGAGAGGGGTTACTGAGTGACTGTGTGAGGGAGCTGTATTAACATCAGTGGAGATACAGTCAGTAACACAGGGTGCTGGGGGAGAGGTGTTACTGAGTGACAGGAGAGGGAGCTGGATTAGCATCAGTAGAGATACAGTCAGTAACACAGGGTGCTGGGGGAGAGGGGTTCCTGAGTGACAGTGTGAGGGAGCTGGATTAACATCAGTGGAGATACAGTCAGTAACACAGGGTGCTGGGGGAGAGGGGTTACTGAGTGACAGTGTGAGGGAGCTGGATTAACATCAGTAGAGATACAGTCAGTAACACAGGGTGCTGGGGTGAGAGGGGTTACAGAGTGACAGTGTGAGGGAGCTGGATTAACACCTGTACTGATACAGTCAGTAACAGACGGTGCTGGGAGAGAGGGGTTACTGAGTGACAGTGTGAGGGAGCTGGATTAACATCAGTACAGATACAGTCAGTAACACAGGGTGCTGCGGGGAGAGGGGTTACTGAGTGACAGTGTGAGGGAGCTGGATTAACATCAGTACAGATACAGTCAGTAACACAGGGAGCTGGGGGAGAGGTGTTACTGAGTGACAGGAGAGGGAGCTGGATTAGCATCAGTAGAGGTACAGTCAGTAACACAGGGTGCTGGGGAAGAGGGGTTCCTGAGTGACAGTGTGAGGGAGCTGGATTAACATCAGTAGAGATACAGTCAGTAACACAGGGAGCTGGGGGAGAGGGGTTACTGAGTGACAGTGTGAGGGAGCTGGATTAACATCAGTACAGATACAGTCAGTAACACAGGGTGCTGGGGGAGAGGGGTTACTGAGTGACAGTGTGAGGGAGCTGGATTTACGTCAGTACAGATACAGTCAGTAACACAGTGTGCTGGGGGAGAGAGGTTACTGAATGAGAGTGTGAGGGAGCTGGATTTACATCAGTACAGATACAGTCAGTAACACAGGGTGCTGGGGGAGAGGGGTTACTGAGTGACAGTGTGAGGGAGCTGGATTAACATCAGTACAGATACAGTCAGTAACACAGGGTGCTGGGGGAGAGGGGTTACAGAGTGACAGTGTGAGAGAGCTGGATTAACATCAGTAGAGATACAGTCAGTAACACAGGGAGCTGGGGGAGAGGGGTTACTGAGTGACAGTGTGAGGGACCTGGATTAACATCAGTACAGATACAGTCAGTAACACAGTGAGCTGGGGGGGAAGGGTTACTGAGTGACAGTGTGAGGGAGCTGGATTAACATCAGTACAGATACAGTCAGTAACACAGGGTGCTGGAGAGAGGGGTTACTGAATGACAGTGTGAGGGAGCTGGATTTACATCAGTACAGATACCGTCTGTAACACAGTGTGCTGGGGGAGAGAGGTTACTGAATGAGAGTGTGAGGGAGCTGGATTTACATCAGTACAGATACAGTCAGTAACACAGTGTGCTGGGGGAGAGAGGTTACTGAATGAGAGTGTGAGGGAGCTGGATTAACATCATTAAAGATACAGTCAGTAACACAGGGTGCTGGGGGAGAGGGGTTACTGAGTGACAGTGTGAGGGAGCTGGATTAACATCAGTACAGATACAGTCAGTAACACAGGGTGCTGGGGGAGAGGGGTTACTGAGTGACAGTGTGAGGGAACTGGATAAACATCAGTGGAGATACAGTCAGTAACACAGGGTGCTGGGGGAGAGGTGTTACTGAGTGACAGGAGAGGGAGCTGGATTAGCATCAGTAGAGATACAGTCAGTAACACAGGGTGCTGGGGGAGAGGGGTTCCTGAGTGACAGTGTGAGGGAGCTGGATTAACATCAGTAGAGATACAGTCAGTAACACAGGGAGCTGGGGGAGATTGGTTACTGAGTGACAGTGTGAGGGAGCTGGATTAACATCAGTACAGATACAGTCAGTAACACAGGGTGCTGGGGGAGAGGGGTTACTGAGTGACAGTGTGAGGGAGCTGGATTTACGTCAGTACAGATACAGTCAGTAACACAGTGTGCTGGGGGAGAGATGTTACTGAATGAGAGTGTGAGGGAGCTGGATTTACATCAGTACAGATACAGTCAGGAACACAGGGTGCTGGGGGAGAGGGGTTACTGAGTGACAGTGTGAGGGAGCTGGATTAACATCAGTACAGATACAGTCAGTAACACAGGGTGCTGGGGGAGAGGGGTTACAGAGTGACAGTGTGAGAGAGCTGGATTAACATCAGTAGAGATACAGTCAGTAACACAGGGAGCTGGGGGAGAGGGGTTACTGAGTGACAGTGTGAGGGAGCTGGATTAACATCAGTACAGATACAGTCAGTAACACAGGGTGCTGGGGTGAGTGGGGTTACTGAGTGACAGTGTGAGGGATCTGGATTAACATCAGTACAGATACAGTCAGTAACACAGTGTGCTGGGGGAGAGAGGTTACTGAATGAGAGTGTGAGGGAGCTGGATTAACATCATTACAGATACAGTCAGTAACACAGGGTGCTGGGGGAGAGGGGTTACTGAGTGACAGTGTGAGGGATCTGGATTAACATCAGTACAGATACAGTCAGTAACACAGGGTGCTGGGGGAGAGGGGTTACTGAGTGACAGTGTGAGGGAGCTGGATTAACATCAGTAGAGATACAGTCAGTAACACAGGGTGCTGGGGGAGAGGGGTTACTGAGTGACAGTGTGAGGGAGCTGGATTAACATCAGTACAGATACAGTCAGTAAGAAAGGGTGCTGGGGGAGAGGGGTTACTGAGTGACAGTGTGAGGGAGCTGGATTAACATCAGTACAGATACATTCAGTAACATAGGGTGCTGGGGGAGAGGGGTTACCGAGTGACAGTGTGAGGGAGCTGGATTAACATCAGTAGAGATACAGTCAGTAACACAGGGTTATGGGGGAGAGGGGTTACTGAGTGACAGTGTGAGGGAGCTGGATTTCCATCAGTACAGATACAGTCAGTAACACAGGGTGCTGGGGGAGACGGGTTACTGAGTGACAGTGTGAGGGAGCTGGATTAACATCAGTACAGATACAGTCAGTAACACAGGGTGCTGGGGTGAGAGGGGTTACAGAGTGACAGTGTGAGGGAGCTGGATTAACACCTGTACAGATACAGTCAGTAACAGAGGGTGCTGGGGGAGAGGGGTTACTGAGTGACAGTGTGAGGGAGCTGGATTAACATCAGTACAGATACAGTCAGTAACACAGGGTGCTGGGGGAGAGAGGTTACTGAGTGACAGTGTGAGGGAGCTGGATTAACATCAATAGAGACACAGTCAGTAACACAGGGTGCTGGGGGAGAGGGGTTACTGAGTGACAGTGTGAGGGAGCTGGATTAACATCAGTACAGATACAGTCAGTAACATAGGGTGCTGGGGGGAGAGGGGTTACTGAGTGACTGTGTGAGGGAGCTGGATTAACATCAGTACAGATACAGTCAGTAACACAGGGTGCTGGGGGGAGAGGGGTTCCTGAGTGACAGTGTGAGGGAGCTGGATTAACATCAGTACAGATACAGTCAGTAACATAGGGTGCTGGGGGGAGAGGAGTTACTGAGTGACTGTGTGAGGGAGCTGGATTAATATCAGTACAGATGCAGTCAGTTACACAGGGTGCTGCGGGGAGAGGGGTTACTGAGTGACAGTGTGAGGGAGCTGGATTAACATCAGTAGAGATACAGTCAGAAACACAGGGTGCTGGGGGAGAGGTGTTACTGAGTGACAGGAGAGGGAGCTGGATTAGCATCAGTAGAGATACAGTCAGTAACACAGGGTGCTGGGGGAGAGGGGTTCCTGAGTGACAGTGTGAGGGAGCTGGATTAACATCAGTAGAGATACAGTCAGTAACAGAGGGAGCTGGGGGAGAGGGGTTACTGAGTGACAGTGTGAGGGAGCTGGATTAACATCAGTACAGATACAGTCAGTAACACAGTGAGCTGGGGGAGAAGGGTTACTGAGTGACAGTGTGAGGGAGCTTGATTAACATCAGTACAGATACAGTCAGTAACACAGGGTGCTGGGGAGAGGGGTTACTGAGTGACAGTGTGAGGGAGCTGGATTTACATCAGTACAGATACAGTCAGTAACACAGTGTGCTGGGGGAGAGAGGTTACTGAATGAGAGTGTGAGGGAGCTGGATTTACATCATTACAGATACAGTCAGTAACACAGGGTGCTGGGGGAGAGGGGTTACTGAGTGACAGTGTGAGGGAGCTGGATTAACATCAGTACAGATACAGTCAGTAACACAGGGTGCTGGGGGAGAGGGGTTACTGAGTGACAGTGTGAGGGAACTGGATTAACATCAGTGGAGATACAGTCAGTAACACAGGGTGCTGGGGGAGAGGGGTTACTGAGTGACAGGAGAGGGAGCTGGATTAGCATCAGTAGAGATACAGTCAGTAACACAGGGTGCTGGGGGAGAGGGGTTCCTGAGTGACAGTGTGAGGGAGCTGGATTAACATCAGTAGAGATACAGTCAGTAACACAGGGAGCTGGGGGAGAGGGGTTACTGAGTGACAGCGTGAGGGAGCTGGATTAACATCAGTACAGATACAGTCAGTAACACAGGGTGCTGGGGGAGAGGGGTTACTGAGTGACAGTGTGAGGGAGCTGGATTTACGTCAGTACAGATACAGTCAGTAACACAGTGTGCTGGGGGAGAGAGGTTACTGAATGAGAGTGTGAGGGAGCTGGATTTACATCAGTACAGATACAGTCAGTAACTCAGGGTGCTGGGGGAGAGGGGTTACTGAGTGACAGTGTGAGGGAGCTGGATTAACATCAGTACAGATACAGTCAGTAACACAGGGTGCTGGGGGAGAGGGGTTACAGAGTGACAGTGTGAGAGAGCTGGATTAACATCAGTAGAGATACAGTCAGTAACACAGGGAGCTGGGGGAGAGGGGTTACTGAGTGACAGTGTGAGGGAGCTGGATTAACATCAGTACAGATACAGTCAGTAACACAGGGTGCTGGGGTGAGAGGGGTTACTGAGTGACAGTGTGAGGGATCTGGATTAACATCAGTACAGATACAGTCAGTAACACAGTGTGCTGGGGGAGAGAGGTTACTGAATGAGAGTGTGAGGGAGCTGGATTAACATCATTACAGATACAGTCAGTAACACAGGGTGCTGGGGGAGAGGGGTTACTGAGTGACAGTGTGAGGGATCTGGATTAACATCAGTACAGATACAGTCAGTAACACAGGGTGCTGGGGGAGAGGGGTTACTGAGTGACAGTGTGAGGGAGCTGGATTAACATCAGTAGAGATACAGTCAGTAACACAGGGTGCTGGGGGAGAGGGGTTACTGAGTGACAGTGTGAGGGAGCTGGATTAACATCAGTACAGATACAGTCAGTAAGAAAGGGTGCTGGGGGAGAGGGGTTACTGAGTGAAAGTGTGAGGGAGCTGGATTAACATCAGTACAGATACATTCAGTAACATAGGGTGCTGGGGGAGAGGGGTTACCGAGTGACAGTGTGAGGGAGCTGGATTAACATCAGTAGAGATACAGTCAGTAACACAGGGTTATGGGGGAGAGGGGTTACTGAGTGACAGTGTGAGGGAGCTGGATTTCCATCAGTACAGATACAGTCAGTAACACAGGGTGCTGGGGGAGACGGGTTACTGAGTGACAGTGTGAGGGAGCTGGATTAACATCAGTAGAGATACAGTCAGTAACACAGGGTGCTGGGGTGAGAGGGGTTACAGAGTGACAGTGTGAGGGAGCTGGATTAACACCTGTACAGATACAGTCAGTAACAGAGGGTGCTGGGGGAGAGGGGTTACTGAGTGACAGTGTGAGGGAGCTGGATTAACATCAGTACAGATACAGTCAGTAACACAGGATGCTGGGGGAGAGGGGTTACTGAGTGACAGTGTGAGGGAGCTGGATTTACATCAGTACAGATACAGTCATTAACACAGGGTGCTGGGGGAGAGGGGTTACTGAGTGACAGTGTCGGGGAGCTGGATTAACATCAGTACAGATACAGTCAGGAACACAGGGTGCTGGGGGAGAGGGGTTACTGAGTGACAGTGTGAGGGAGCTGGATTAACATCAGTACAGATACAGTCAGTAACACAGGGTGCTGGGGGAGAGAGGTTACTGAGTGACAGTGTGAGGGAGCTTGATTAACATCAATAGAGATACAGTCAGTAACACAGGGTGCTGGGGGAGAGGGGTTACTGAGTGACAGTGTGAGGGAGCTGGATTAACATCAGTACAGATACAGTCAGTAACATAGGGTGCTGGGGGGAGAGGGGTTACTGAGTGACTGTGTGAGGGAGCTGGATTAACATCAGTACAGATACAGTCAGTAACACAGGGTGCTGGGGGGAGAGGGGTTCCTGAGTGACAGTGTGAGGGAGCTGGATTAACATCAGTACAGATACAGTCAGTAACATAGGGTGCTGGGGGGAGAGGAGTTACTGAGTGACTGTGTGAGGGAGCTGGATTAATATCAGTACAGATGCAGTCAGTTACACAGGGTGCTGCGGGGAGAGGGGTTACTGAGTGACAGTGTGAGGGAGCTGGATTAACATCAGTAGAGATACAGTCAGAAACACAGGGTGCTGGGGGAGAGGTGTTACTGAGTGACAGGAGAGGGAGCTGGATTAGCATCAGTAGAGATACAGTCAGTAACACAGGGTGCTGGGGGAGATGGGTTCCTGAGTGACAGTGTGAGGGAGCTGGATTAACATCAGTAGAGATACAGTCAGTAACAGAGGGAGCTGGGGGAGAGGGGTTACTGAGTGACAGTGTGAGGGAGCTGGATTAACATCAGTACAGATACAGTCAGTAACACAGTGAGCTGGGGGAGAAGGGTTACTGAGTGACAGTGTGAGGGAGCTTGATTAACATCAGTACAGATACAGTCAGTAACACAGGGTGCTGGGGAGAGGGGTTACTGAGTGACAGTGTGAGGGAGCTGGATTTACATCAGTACAGATACAGTCAGTAACACAGTGTGCTGGGGGAGAGAGGTTACTGAATGAGAGTGTGAGGGAGCTGGATTTACATCATTACAGATACAGTCAGTAACACAGGGTGCTGGGGGAGAGGGGTTACTGAGTGACAGTGTGAGGGAGCTGGATTAACATCAGTACAGATACAGTCAGTAACACAGGGTGCTGGGGGAGAGGGGTTACTGAGTGACAGTGTGAGGGAACTGGATTAACATCAGTGGAGATACAGTCAGTAACACAGGGTGCTGGGGGAGAGGGGTTACTGAGTGACAGTGTGAGGGAGCTGGATTAACATCAGTAGAGATACAGTCAGTAACACAGGGTGCTGGGGGAGAGGGGTTACTGAGTGACAGTGTGAGGGAGCTGGATTAACATCAGTACAGATACAGTCAGTAACACAGTGAGCTGGGGGAGAAGGGTTACTGAGTGACAGTGTGAGGGAGCTGGATTAACATCAGTACAGATACAGTCAGTAACACAGTGTGCTGGGGGAGAGAGGTTACTGAATGAGAGTGTGAGGGAGCTGGATTAACATTAGTACAGATACAGTCAGTAACACAGTGTGCTGGGGGAGAGAGGTTACTGAATGAGAGTGTGAGGGAGCTGGATTAACATCATTACAGATACAGTCAGTAACACAGGGTGCTGGGGGAGAGGGGTTACTGAGTGACAGTGTGAGGGAGCTGGATTAACATCAGGACAGATACAGTCAGTAACATAGGGTGCTGGGGGAGAGGGGTTACTGAGTGACAGTGTGAGGGAGCTGGATTAACATCAGTACAGATAC
Source organism: Mustelus asterias (assembly GCF_964213995.1). Classification (NCBI taxonomy): domain Eukaryota; kingdom Metazoa; phylum Chordata; class Chondrichthyes; order Carcharhiniformes; family Triakidae; genus Mustelus; species Mustelus asterias. The sequence continues at coordinate 158,656 of NW_027590740.1, forward strand.
AGTCAGTACGAAAGGGTGCTGGGGGAGAGGGGTTACTGAGTGACAGTGTGAGGGAGCTGGATTAACATCAGTAGAGATACAGTCAGTAACACAGGGTTATGGGGGAGAGGGGTTACTGAGTGACAGTGTGAGGGAGCTGGATTTACATCAGTACAGATACAGTCAGTAACACAGGGTGCTGGGGGAGACGGGTTACTGAGTGACAGTGTGAGGGAGCTGGATTAACATCAGTACAGATACAGTCAGTAACACAGGGTGCTGGGGTGAGAGGGGTTACAGAGTGACAGTGTGAGGGAGCTGGATTAACACCTGTACAGATACAGTCAGTAACAGAGGGTGCTGGGGGAGAGGGGTTACTGAGTGACAGTGTGAGGGAGCTGGATTAACATCAGTACAGATACAGTCAGTAACACAGGGTGCTGGGGGAGAGGGGTTACTGAGTGACAGTGTGAGGGAGCTGGATTTACATCAGTACAGATACAGTCAGGAACACAGGGTGCTGGGGGAGAGGGGTTACTGAGTGACAGTGTGAGGGAGCTGGATTAACATCAGTACAGACACAGTCAGTAACACAGGGTGCTGGAGGAGAGGGGTTACTGAGTGACAGTGTGAGCGAGCTGGATTAACATCAGTACAGATACAGTCAGTAACACAGGGTGCTGGGGGAGAGGGGTTACTGAGTGACAGTGTGAGGGAGCTGGATTAACATCAATAGAGATACAGTCAGTAACACAGGGTGCTGGGGGAGAGGGGTTACTGAGTGACAGTGTGAGGGAGCTGGATTAACATCAGTACAGATACAGTCAGTAACATAGGGTGCTGGGGGGAGAGGGGTTACTGAGTGACTGTGTGAGGGAGCTGGATTAACATCAGTGGAGATACAGTCAGTAACACAGGGTGCTGGGGGAGAGGTGTTACTGAGTGACAGGAGAGGGAGCTGGATTAGCATCAGTAGAGATACAGTCAGTAACACAGGGTGCTGGGGGAGAGGGGTTCCTGAGTGACAGTGTGAGGGAGCTGGATTAACATCAGTGGAGATACAGTCAGTAACACAGGGTGCTGGGGGAGAGGGGTTACTGAGTGACAGTGTGAGGGAGCTGGATTAACATCAGTAGAGATACAGTCAGTAACACAGGGTGCTGGGGTGAGAGGGGTTACAGAGTGACAGTGTGAGGGAGCTGGATTAACACCTGTACTGATACAGTCAGTAACAGACGGTGCTGGGGGAGAGGGGTTACTGAGTGACAGTGTGAGGGAGCTGGATTAACATCAGTACAGATACAGTCAGTAACACAGGGTGCTGCGGGGAGAGGGGTTACTGAGTGACAGTGTGAGGGAGCTGGATTAACATCAGTAGAGATACAGTCAGTAACACAGGGAGCTGGGGGAGAGGTGTTACTGAGTGACAGGAGAGGGAGCTGGATTAGCATCAGTAGAGGTACAGTCAGTAACACAGGGTGCTGGGGAAGAGGGGTTCCTGAGTGACAGTGTGAGGGAGCTGGATTAACATCAGTAGAGATACAGTCAGTAACACAGGGAGCTGGGGGAGAGGGGTTACTGAGTGACAGTGTGAGGGAGCTGGATTAACATCAGTACAGATACAGTCAGTAACACAGGGTGCTGGGGGAGAGGGGTTACTGAGTGACAGTGTGAGGGAGCTGGATTTACGTCAGTACAGATACAGTCAGTAACACAGTGTGCTGGGGGAGAGAGGTTACTGAATGAGAGTGTGAGGGAGCTGGATTTACATCAGTACAGATACAGTCAGTAACACAGGGTGCTGGGGGAGAGGGGTTACTGAGTGACAGTGTGAGGGAGCTGGATTAACATCAGTACAGATACAGTCAGTAACACAGGGTGCTGGGGGAGAGGGGTTACAGAGTGACAGTGTGAGAGAGCTGGATTAACATCAGTAGAGATACAGTCAGTAACACAGGGAGCTGGGGGAGAGGGGTTACTGAGTGACAGTGTGAGGGACCTGGATTAACATCAGTACAGATACAGTCAGTAACACAGTGAGCTGGGGGGGAAGGGTTACTGAGTGACAGTGTGAGGGAGCTGGATTAACATCAGTACAGATACAGTCAGTAACACAGGGTGCTGGGGAGAGGGGTTACTGAATGACAGTGTGAGGGAGCTGGATTTACATCAGTACAGATACAGTCAGTAACACAGTGTGCTGGGGGAGAGAGGTTACTGAATGAGAGTGTGAGGGAGCTGGATTAACATCATTACAGATACAGTCAGTAACACAGGGTGCTGGGGGAGAGGGGTTACTGAGTGACAGTGTGAGGGAGCTGGATTAACATCAGTACAGATACAGTCAGTAACACAGGGTGCTGGGGGAGAGGGGTTACTGAGTGACAGTGTGAGGGAACTGGATAAACATCAGTGGAGATACAGTCAGTAACACAGGGTGCTGGGGGAGAGGTGTTACTGAGTGACAGGAGAGGGAGCTGGATTAGCATTAGTAGAGATACAGTCAGTAACACAGGGTGCTGGGGGAGAGGGGTTCCTGAGTGACAGTGTGAGGGAGCTGGATTAACATCAGCAGAGATACAGTCAGTAACACAGGGAGCTGGGGGAGAGGGGTTACTGAGTGACAGCGTGAGGGAGCTGGATTAACATCAGTACAGATACAGTCAGTAACACAGGGTGCTGGGGGAGAGGGGTTACTGAGTGACAGTGTGAGGGAGCTGGATTTACGTGAGTACAGATACAGTCAGTAACACAGTGTGCTGGGGGAGAGAGGTTACTGAATGAGAGTGTGAGGGAGCTGGATTTACATCAGTACAGATACAGTCAGTAACACAGGGTGCTGGGGGAGAGGGGTTACTGAGTGACAGTGTGAGGGAGCTGGATTAACATCAGTACAGATACAGTCAGTAACACAGGGTGCTGGGGGAGAGGGGTTACAGAGTGACAGTGTGAGAGAGCTGGATTAACATCAGTAGAGATACAGTCAGTAACACAGGGAGCTGGGGGAGAGGGGTTACTGAGTGACAGTGTGAGGGAGCTGGATTAACATCAGTACAGATACAGTCAGTAACACAGGGTGCTGGGGTGAGAGGGGTTACTGAGTGACAGTGTGAGGGATCTGGATTAACATCAGTACAGATACAGTCAGTAACACAGTGTGCTGGGGGAGAGAGGTTACTGAATGAGAGTGTGAGGGAGCTGGATTAACATCATTACAGATACAGTCAGTAACACAGGGTGCTGGGGGAGAGGGGTTACTGAGTGACAGTGTGAGGGATCTGGATTAACATCAGTACAGATACAGTCAGTAACACAGGGTGCTGGGGGAGAGGGGTTACTGAGTGACAGTGTGAGGGAGCTGGATTAACATCAGTAGAGATACAGTCAGTAACACAGGGTGCTGGGGGAGAGGGGTTACTGAGTGACAGTGTGAGGGAGCTGGATTAACATCAGTACAGATACAGTCAGTAAGAAAGGGTGCTGGGGGAGAGGGGTTACTGAGTGACAGTGTGAGGGAGCTGGATTAACATCAGTACAGATACAGTCAGTAACATAGGGTGCTGGGGGAGAGGGGTTACCGAGTGACAGTGTGAGGGAGCTGGATTAACATCAGTAGAGATACAGTCAGTAACACAGGGTTATGGGGGAGTGGGGTTACTGAGTGACAGTGTGAGGGAGCTGGATTTACATCAGTACAGATACAGTCAGTAACACAGGGTGCTGGGGGAGACGGGTTACTGAGTGACAGTGTGAGGGAGCTGGATTAACATCAGTACAGATACAGTCAGTAACACAGGGTGCTGGGGTGAGAGGGGTTACAGAGTGACAGTGTGAGGGAGCTGGATTAACACCTGTACAGATACAGTCAGTAACAGAGGGTGCTGGGGGAGAGGGGTTACTGAGTGACAGTGTGAGGGAGCTGGATTAACATCAGTACAGATACAGTCAGTAACACAGGGTGCTGGGGGAGAGGGGTTACTGAGTGACAGTGTGAGGGAGCTGGATTTACATCAGTACAGATACAGTCAGTAACACAGGGTGCTGGGGGGAGAGGGGTTACTGAGTGACAGTGTCTGGGAGCTGGATTAACATCAGTACAGATACAGTCAGGAACACAGGGTGCAGGGGGAGAGGGGTTACTGAGTGACAGTGTGATGGAGCTGGATTAACATCAGTACAGATACAGTCAGTAACACAGGGTGCTGGGGGAGAGAGGTTACTGAGTGACAGTGTGAGGGAGCTGGATTAACATCAATAGAGATACAGTCAGTAACACAGGGTGCTGGGGGAGAGGGGTTACTGAGTGACAGTGTGAGGGAGCTGGATTAACATCAGTACAGATACAGTCAGTAACATAGGGTGCTGGGGGGAGAGGGGTTACTGAGTGACTGTGTGAGGGAGCTGGATTAACATCAGTACAGATACAGTCAGTAACACAGGGTGCTGGGGGGAGAGGGGTTCCTGAGTGACAGTGTGAGGGAGCTGGATTAACATCAGTACAGATACAGTCAGTAACATAGGGTGCTGGGGGGAGAGGAGTTACTGAGTGACTGTGTGAGGGAGCTGGATTAATATCAGTACAGATGCAGTCAGTTACACAGGGTGCTGCGGGGAGAGGGGTTACTGAGTGACAGTGTGAGGGAGCTGGATTAGCATCAGTAGAGATACAGTCAGTAACACAGGGTGCTGGGGGAGAGGGGTTCCTGAGTGACAGTGTGAGGGAGCTGGATTAACATCAGTAGAGATACAGTCAGTAACAGAGGGAGCTGGGGGAGAGGGGTTACTGAGTGACAGTGTGAGGGAGCTGGATTAACATCAGTACAGATACAGTCAGTAACACAGTGAGCTGGGGGAGAAGGTTACTGAGTGACAGTGTGAGGGAGCTTGATTAACATCAGTACAGATACAGTCAGTAACACAGGGTGCTGGGGAGAGGGGTTACTGAGTGACAGTGTGAGGGAGCTGGATTTACATCAGTACAGATACAGTCAGTAACACAGTGTGCTGGGGGAGAGAGGTTACTGAATGAGAGTGTGAGGGAGCTGGATTTACATCATTACAGATACAGTCAGTAACACAGGGTGCTGGGGGAGAGGGGTTACTGAGTGACAGTGTGAGGGAGCTGGATTAACATCAGTACAGATACAGTCAGTAACACAGGGTGCTGGGGGAGAGGGGTTACTGAGTGACAGTGTGAGGGAACTGGATTAACATCAGTGGAGATACAGTCAGTAACACAGGGTGCTGGGGGAGAGGGGTTACTGAGTGACAGTGTGAGGGAGCTGGATTAACATCAGTAGAGATACAGTCAGTAACACAGGGTGCTGGGGGAGAGGGGTTACTGAGTGACAGTGTGAGGGAGCTGGATTAACATCAGTACAGATACAGTCAGTAACACAGTGAGCTGGGGGAGAAGGGTTACTGAGTGACAGTGTGAGGGAGCTGGATTAACATCAGTACAGATACAGTCAGTAACACAGTGTGCTGGGGGAGAGAGGTTACTGAATGAGAGTGTGAGGGAGCTGGATTTACATCAGTACAGATACAGTCAGTAACACAGTGTGCTGGGGGAGAGAGGTTACTGAATGAGAGTGTGAGGGAGCTGGATTAACATCATTACAGATACAGTCAGTAACACAGGGTGCTGAGGGAGAGGGGTTACTGAGTGACAGTGTGAGGGAGCTGGATTAACATCAGGACAGATACAGTCAGTAACATAGGGTGCTGGGGGAGAGGGGTTACTGAGTGACAGTGTGAGGGAACTGGATTAACATCAGTGGAGATACAGTCAGTAACACAGGGTGCTGGGGGAGAGGGGTTACTGAGTGGCAGTGTGAGGGAGCTGGATTAACATCAGTAGAGATACAGTCAGTAACACAGGGTGCTGGGGGAGAGGGGTTACTGAGTGACAGTGTGAGGGAGCTGGATTAACATCAGTACAGATACAGTCAGTACGAAAGGGTGCTGGGGGAGAGGGGTTACTGAGTGACAGTGTGAGGGAGCTGGATTTACATCAGTACAGATACAGTCAGTAACACAGGGTGCTGGGGGAGACGGGTTACTGAGTGACAGTGTGAGGGAGCTGGATTAACATCAGTACAGATACAGTCAGTAACACAGGGTGCTGGGGTGAGAGGGGTTACAGAGTGACAGTGTGAGGGAGCTGGATTAACACCTGTACAGATACAGTCAGTAACAGAGGGTGCTGGGGAAAGGGGTTACTGAGTGACAGTGTGAGGGAGCTGGATTAACATCAGTACAGATGCAGTCAGTAACACAGGGTGCTGGGGGAGAGGGGTTACTGAGTGACAGTGTGAGGGAGCTGGATTTACATCAGTACAGATACAGTCAGGAACACAGGGTGCTGGGGGAGAGGGGTTACTGAGTGACAGTGTGAGGGAGCTGGATTAACATCAGTACAGATACAGTCAGTAACACAGGGTGCTGGAGGAGAGGGGTTACTGAGTGACAGTGTGAGGGAGCTGGATTAACATCAGTACAGATACAGTCAGTAACACAGGGTGCTGGGGGAGAGGGGTTACTGAGTGATAGTGTGAGGGAGCTGGATTAACATCAATAGAGATACAGTCAGTAACACAGGGTGCTGGGGGAGAGGGGTTACTGAGTGACAGTGTGAGGGAGCTGGATTAACATCAGTACAGATACAGTCAGTAACATAGGGTGCTGGGGGGAGAGGGGTTACTGAGTGACTGTGTGAGGGAGCTGGATTAACATCAGTGGAGATACAGTCAGTAACACAGGGTGCTGGGGGAGAGGTGTTACTGAGTGACAGGAGAGGGAGCTGGATTAGCATCAGTAGAGATACAGTCAGTAACACAGGGTGCTGGGGGAGAGGGGTTCCTGAGTGACAGTGTGAGGGAGCTGGATTAACATCAGTGGAGATACAGTCAGTAACACAGGGTGCTGGGGGAGAGGGGTTACTGAGTGACAGTGTGAGGGAGCTGGATTAACATCAGTAGAGATACAGTCAGTAACACAGGGTGCTGGGGTGAGAGGGGTTACAGAGTGACAGTGTGAGGGAGCTGGATTAACACCTGTACTGATACAGTCAGTAACAGACGGTGCTGGGGGAGAGGGGTTACTGAGTGACAGTGTGAGGGAGCTGGATTAACATCAGTACAGATACAGTCAGTAACACAGGGTGCTGCGGGGAGAGGGGTTACTGAGTGACAGTGTGAGGGAGCTGGATTAACATCAGTAGAGATACAGTCAGTAACACAGGGAGCTGGGGGAGAGGTGTTACTGAGTGACAGGAGAGGGAGCTGGATTAGCATCAGTAGAGGTACAGTCAGTAACACAGGGTGCTGGGGAAGAGGGGTTCCTGAGTGACAGTGTGAGGGAGCTGGATTAACATCAGTAGAGATACAGTCAGTAACACAGGGAGCTGGGGGAGAGGGGTTACTGAGTGACAGTGTGAGGGAGCTGGATTAACATCAGTACAGATACAGTCAGTAACACAGTGAGCTGGGGGAGAAGGTTACTGAGTGACAGTGTGAGGGAGCTTGATTAACATCAGTACAGATACAGTCAGTAACACAGGGTGCTGGGGAGAGGGGTTACTGAGTGACAGTGTGAGGGAGCTGGATTAACATCAGTACAGATACAGTCAGTAACACAGGGTGCTGGGGGAGAGAGGTTACTGAATGAGAGTGTGAGGGAGCTGGATTTACATCATTACAGATACAGTCAGTAACACAGGGTGCTGGGGGAGAGGGGTTACTGAGTGACAGTGTGAGGGAGCTGGATTAACATCAGTACAGATACAGTCAGTAACACAGGGTGCTGGGGGAGAGGGGTTACTGAGTGACAGTGTGAGGGAACTGGATTAACATCAGTGGAGATACAGTCAGTAACACAGGGTGCTGGGGGAGAGGGGTTACTGAGTGACAGTGTGAGGGAGCTGGATTAACATCAGTAGAGATACAGTCAGTAACACAGGGTGCTGGGGGAGAGGGGTTACTGAGTGACAGTGTGAGGGAGCTGGATTAACATCAGTACAGATACAGTCAGTAACACAGTGAGCTGGGGGAGAAGGGTTACTGAGTGACAGTGTGAGGGAGCTGGATTAACATCAGTACAGATACAGTCAGTAACACAGTGTGCTGGGGGAGAGAGGTTACTGAATGAGAGTGTGAGGGAGCTGGATTTACATCAGTACAGATACAGTCAGTAACACAGTGTGCTGGGGGAGAGAGGTTACTGAATGAGAGTGTGAGGGAGCTGGATTAACATCATTACAGATACAGTCAGTAACACAGGGTGCTGAGGGAGAGGGGTTACTGAGTGACAGTGTGAGGGAGCTGGATTAACATCAGGACAGATACAGTCAGTAACATAGGGTGCTGGGGGAGAGGGGTTACTGAGTGACAGTGTGAGGGAACTGGATTAACATCAGTGGAGATACAGTCAGTAACACAGGGTGCTGGGGGAGAGGGGTTACTGAGTGGCAGTGTGAGGGAGCTGGATTAACATCAGTAGAGATACAGTCAGTAACACAGGGTGCTGGGGGAGAGGGGTTACTGAGTGACAGTGTGAGGGAGCTGGATTAACATCAGTACAGATACAGTCAGTACGAAAGGGTGCTGGGGGAGAGGGGTTACTGAGTGACAGTGTGAGGGAGCTGGATTAACATCAGTAGAGATACAGTCAGTAACACAGGGTTATGGGGGAGAGGGGTTACTGAGTGACAGTGTGAGGGAGCTGGATTTACATCAGTACAGATACAGTCAGTAACACAGGGTGCTGGGGGAGACGGGTTACTGAGTGACAGTGTGAGGGAGCTGGATTAACATCAGTACAGATACAGTCAGTAACACAGGGTGCTGGGGTGAGAGGGGTTACAGAGTGACAGTGTGAGGGAGCTGGATTAACACCTGTACAGATACAGTCAGTAACAGAGGGTGCTGGGGAAAGGGGTTACTGAGTGACAGTGTGAGGGAGCTGGATTAACATCAGTACAGATGCAGTCAGTAACACAGGGTGCTGGGGGAGAGGGGTTACTGAGTGACAGTGTGAGGGAGCTGGATTTACATCAGTACAGATACAGTCAGGAACACAGGGTGCTGGGGGAGAGGGGTTACTGAGTGACAGTGTGAGGGAGCTGGATTAACATCAGTACAGATACAGTCAGTAACACAGGGTGCTGGAGGAGAGGGGTTACTGAGTGACAGTGTGAGGGAGCTGGATTAACATCAGTACAGATACAGTCAGTAACACAGGGTGCTGGGGGAGAGGGGTTACTGAGTGATAGTGTGAGGGAGCTGGATTAACATCAATAGAGATACAGTCAGTAACACAGGGTGCTGGGGGAGAGGGGTTACTGAGTGACAGTGTGAGGGAGCTGGATTAACATCAGTACAGATACAGTCAGTAACATAGGGTGCTGGGGGGAGAGGGGTTACTGAGTGACTGTGTGAGGGAGCTGGATTAACATCAGTGGAGATACAGTCAGTAACACAGGGTGCTGGGGGAGAGGTGTTACTGAGTGACAGGAGAGGGAGCTGGATTAGCATCAGTAGAGATACAGTCAGTAACACAGGGTGCTGGGGGAGAGGGGTTCCTGAGTGACAGTGTGAGGGAGCTGGATTAACATCAGTGGAGATACAGTCAGTAACACAGGGTGCTGGGGGAGAGGGGTTACTGAGTGACAGTGTGAGGGAGCTGGATTAACATCAGTAGAGATACAGTCAGTAACACAGGGTGCTGGGGTGAGAGGGGTTACAGAGTGACAGTGTGAGGGAGCTGGATTAACACCTGTACTGATACAGTCAGTAACAGACGGTGCTGGGGGAGAGGGGTTACTGAGTGACAGTGTGAGGGAGCTGGATTAACATCAGTACAGATACAGTCAGTAACACAGGGTGCTGCGGGGAGAGGGGTTACTGAGTGACAGTGTGAGGGAGCTGGATTAACATCAGTAGAGATACAGTCAGTAACACAGGGAGCTGGGGGAGAGGTGTTACTGAGTGACAGGAGAGGGAGCTGGATTAGCATCAGTAGAGGTACAGTCAGTAACACAGGGTGCTGGGGAAGAGGGGTTCCTGAGTGACAGTGTGAGGGAGCTGGATTAACATCAGTAGAGATACAGTCAGTAACACAGGGAGCTGGGGGAGAGGGGTTACTGAGTGACAGTGTGAGGGAGCTGGATTAACATCAGTACAGATACAGTCAGTAACACAGGGTGCTGGGGGAGAGGGGTTACTGAGTGACAGTGTGAGGGAGCTGGATTTACGTCAGTACAGATACAGTCAGTAACACAGTGTGCTGGGGGAGAGAGGTTACTGAATGAGAGTGTGAGGGAGCTGGATTTACATCAGTACAGATACAGTCAGTAACACAGGGTGCTGGGGGAGAGGGGTTACTGAGTGACAGTGTGAGGGAGCTGGATTAACATCAGTACAGATACAGTCAGTAACACAGGGTGCTGGGGGAGAGGGGTTACAGAGTGACACTGTGAGAGAGCTGGATTAACATCAGTAGAGATACAGTCAGTAACACAGGGAGCTGGGGGAGAGGGGTTACTGAGTGACAGTGTGAGGGACCTGGATTAACATCAGTACAGATACAGTCAGTAACACAGTGAGCTGGGGGGGAAGGGTTACTGAGTGACAGTGTGAGGGAGCTGGATTAACATCAGTACAGATACAGTCAGTAACACAGGGTGCTGGGGAGAGGGGTTACTGAATGACAGTGTGAGGGAGCTGGATTTACATCAGTACAGATACAGTCAGTAACACAGTGTGCTGGGGGAGAGAGGTTACTGAATGAGAGTGTGAGGGAGCTGGATTTACATCAGTACAGATACAGTCAGTAACACAGTGTGCTGGGGGAGAGAGGTTACTGAATGAGAGTGTGAGGGAGCTGGATTAACATCATTACAGATACAGTCAGTAACACAGGGTGCTGGGGGAGAGGGGTTACTGAGTGACAGTGTGAGGGAGCTGGATTAACATCAGTACAGATACAGTCAGTAACACAGGGTGCTGGGGGAGAGGGGTTACTGAGTGACAGTGTGAGGGAACTGGATAAACATCAGTGGAGATACAGTCAGTAACACAGGGTGCTGGGGGAGAGGTGTTACTGAGTGACAGGAGAGGGAGCTGGATTAGCATCAGTAGAGATACAGTCAGTAACACAGGGTGCTGGGGGAGAGGGGTTCCTGAGTGACAGTGTGAGGGAGCTGGATTAACATCAGCAGAGATACAGTCAGTAACACAGGGAGCTGGGGGAGAGGGGCTACTGAGTGACAGCGTGAGGGAGCTGGATTAACATCAGTACAGATACAGTCAGTAACACAGGGTGCTGGGGGAGAGGGGTTACTGAGTGACAGTGTGAGGGAGCTGGATTTACGTCAGTACAGATACAGTCAGTAACACAGTGTGCTGGGGGAGAGAGGTTACTGAATGAGAGTGTGAGGGAGCTGGATTTACATCAGTACAGATACAGTCAGTAACACAGGGTGCTGGGGGAGAGGGGTTACTGAGTGACAGTGTGAGGGAGCTGGATTAACATCAGTACAGATACAGTCAGTAACACAGGGTGCTGGGGGAGAGGGGTTACAGAGTGACAGTGTGAGAGAGCTGGATTAACATCAGTAGAGATACAGTCAGTAACACAGGGAGCTGGGGGAGAGGGGTTACTGAGTGACAGTGTGAGGGAGCTGGATTAACATCAGTACAGATACAGTCAGTAACACAGTGAGCTGGGGGAGAAGGGTTACTGAGTGACAGTGTGAGGGAGCTGGATTAACATCAGTACAGATACAGTCAGTAACACAGGGTGCTGGGGAGAGGGGTTACTGAGTGACAGTGTGAGGGAGCTGGATTTACATCAGTACAGATACAGTCAGTAACACAGTGTGCTGGGGGAGAGAGGTTACTGAATGAGAGTGTGAGGGAGCTGGATTTACATCAGTACAGATACAGTCAGTAACACAGTGTGCTGGGGGAGAGAGGTTACTGAATGAGAGTGTGAGGGAGCTGGATTAACATCATTACAGATACAGTCAGTAACACAGGGTGCTGGGGGAGAGGGGTTACTGAGTGACAGTGTGAGGGAGCTGGATTAACATCAGTACAGATACAGTCAGTAACACAGGGTGCTGGGGGAGAGGGGTTACTGAGTGACAGTGTGAGGGAACTGGATTAACATCAGTGGAGATACAGTCAGTAACACAGGGTGCTGGGGGAGAGGGGTTACTGAGTGACAGTGTGAGGGAGCTGGATTAACATCAGTAGAGATACAGTCAGTAACACAGGGTGCTGGGGGAGAGGGGTTACTGAGTGACAGTGTGAGGGAGCTGGATTAACATCAGTACAGATACAGTCAGTAAGAAAGAGTGCTGGGGGAGAGGGGTTACTGAGTGACAGTGTGAGGGAGCTGGATTAACATCAGTAGAGATACAGTCAGTAACACAGGGTGCTGGGGAGAGGGGTTACTGAGTGACAGTGTGAGGGAGCTGGATTTACATCAGTACAGATACAGTCAGTAACACAGTGTGCTGGGGGAGAGAGGTTACTGAATGAGAGTGTGAGGGAGCTGGATTTACATCAGTACAGATACAGTCAGTAACACAGTGTGCTGGGGGAGAGAGGTTACTGAATGAGAGTGTGAGGGAGCTGGATTAACATCATTACAGATACAGTCAGTAACACAGGGTGCTGGGGGAGAGGTGTTACTGAGTGACAGGAGAGGGAGCTGGATTAGCATCAGTAGAGATACAGTCAGTAACACAGGGTGCTGGGGGAGAGGGGTTCCTGAGTGACAGTGTGAGGGAGCTGGATTAACATCAGTAGAGATACAGTCAGTAACACAGGGATCTGGGGGAGAGGGGTTACTGAGTGACAGTGTGAGGGAGCTGGATTAACATCAGTACAGATACAGTCAGTAACACAGGGTGCTGGGGGAGAGGGGTTACTGAGTGACAGTGTGAGGGAGCTGGATTTACGTCAGTACAGATACAGTCAGTAACACAGTGTGCTGGGGGAGAGAGGTTACTGAATGAGAGTGTGAGGGAGCTGGATTTACATCAGTACAGATACAGTCAGTAACACAGGGTGCTGGGGGAGAGGGGTTACTGAGTGACAGTGTGAGGGAGCTGGATTAACATCAGTACAGATACAGTCAGTAACACAGTGTGCTGGGGGCGAGGGGTTACAGAGTGACAGTGTGAGAGAGCTGGATTAACATCAGTAGAGATACAGTCAGTAACACAGGGAGCTGGGGGAGAGGGGTTACTGAGTGACAGTGTGAGGGAGCTGGATTAACATCAGTACAGATACAGTCAGTAACACAGTGAGCTGGGGGAGAAGGGTTACTGAGTGACAGTGTGAGGGAGCTGGATTAACATCAGTACAGATACAGTCAGTAACACAGGGTGCTGGGGAGAGTGGTTACTGAGTGACAGTGTGAGGGAGCTGGATTTACATCAGTACAGATACAGTCAGTAACACAGTGTGCTGGGGGAGAGAGGTTACTGAATGAGAGTGTGAGGGAGCTGGATTTACATCAGTACAGATACAGTCAGTAACACAGTGTGCTGGGGGAGAGAGGTTACTGAATGAGAGTGTGAGGGAGCTGGATTAACATCATTACAGATACAGTCAGTAACACAGGGTGCTGGGGGAGAGGGGTTACTGAGTGACAGTGTGAGGGAGCTGGATTAACATCAGTACAGATACAGTCAGTAACACAGGGTGCTGGGGGAGAGGGGTTACTGAGTGACAGTGTGAGGGAACTGGATTAACATCAGTGGAGATACAGTCAGTAACACAGGGTGCTGGGGGAGAGGGGTTACTGAGTGACAGTGTGAGGGAGCTGGATTAACATCAGTAGAGATACAGTCAGTAACACAGGGTGCTGGGGGAGAGGGGTTACTGAGTGAGAGTGTGAGGGAGCTGGATTAACATCAGTACAGATACAGTCAGTAAGAAAGGGTGCTGGGGGAGAGGTGTTACTGAGTGACAGTGTGAGGGAGCTGGATTAACATCAGTAGAGATACAGTCAGTAACACAGGGTGCTGGGGGAGAGGGGTTACTGAGTGACAGTGTGAGGGAGCTGGATTAACATCAGTAGAGATACAGTCAGTAACACAGGGTGCTGGGGGAGAGGGGTTACTGAGTGACAGTGTGAGGGAACTGGATTAACATCAGTGGAGATACAGTCAGTAACACAGGGTGCTGGGGGAGAGGGGTTACTGAGTGACAGTGTGAGGGAGCTGGATTAACATCAGTAGAGATACAGTCAGTAACACAGGGTGCTGGGGGAGAGGGGTTACTGAGTGACAGTGTGAGGGAGCTGGATTAACATCAGTACAGATACAGTCAGTAAGAAAGAGTGCTGGGGGAGAGGGGTTACTGAGTGACAGTGTGAGGGAGCTGGATTAACATCAGTAGAGATACAGTCAGTAACACAGGGTGCTGGGGAGAGGGGTTACTGAGTGACAGTGTGAGGGAGCTGGATTTACATCAGTACAGATACAGTCAGTAACACAGTGTGCTGGGGGAGAGAGGTTACTGAATGAGAGTGTGAGGGAGCTGGATTTACATCAGTACAGATACAGTCAGTAACACAGTGTGCTGGGGGAGAGAGGTTACTGAATGAGAGTGTGAGGGAGCTGGATTAACATCATTACAGATACAGTCAGTAACACAGGGTGCTGGGGGAGAGGGGTTACTGAGTGACAGGAGAGGGAGCTGGATTAGCATCAGTAGAGATACAGTCAGTAACACAGGGTGCTGGGGGAGAGGGGTTCCTGAGTGACAGTGTGAGGGAGCTGGATTAACATCAGTAGAGATACAGTCAGTAACACAGGGATCTGGGGGAGAGGGGTTACTGAGTGACAGTGTGAGGGAGCTGGATTAACATCAGTACAGATACAGTCAGTAACACAGGGTGCTGGGGGAGAGGGGTTACTGAGTGACAGTGTGAGGGAGCTGGATTTACGTCAGTACAGATACAGTCAGTAACACAGTGTGCTGGGGGAGAGAGGTTACTGAATGAGAGTGTGAGGGAGCTGGATTTACATCAGTACAGATACAGTCAGTAACACAGGGTGCTGGGGGAGAGGGGTTACTGAGTGACAGTGTGAGGGAGCTGGATTAACATCAGTAGAGATACAGTCAGTAACACAGGGAGCTGGGGGAGAGGGGTTACTGAGTGACAGTGTGAGGGAGCTGGATTAACATCAGTACAGATACAGTCAGTAACACAGTGAGCTGGGGGAGAAGGGTTACTGAGTGACAGTGTGAGGGAGCTGGATTAACATCAGTACAGATACAGTCAGTAACACAGGGTGCTGGGGAGAGGGGTTACTGAGTGACAGTGTGAGGGAGCTGGATTTACATCAGTACAGATACAGTCAGTAACACAGTGTGCTGGGGGAGAGAGGTTACTGAATGAGAGTGTGAGGGAGCTGGATTTACATCAGTACAGATACAGTCAGTAACACAGTGTGCTGGGGGAGAGAGGTTACTGAATGAGAGTGTGAGGGAGCTGGATTAACATCATTACAGATACAGTCAGTAACACAGGGTGCTGGGGGAGAGGGGTTACTGAGTGACAGTGTGAGGGAGCTGGATTAACATCAGTACAGATACAGTCAGTAACACAGGGTGCTGGGGGAGAGGGGTTACTGAGTGACAGTGTGAGGGAACTGGATTAACATCAGTGGAGATACAGTCAGTAACACAGGGTGCTGGGGGAGAGGGGTTACTGAGTGACAGTGTGAGGGAGCTGGATTAACATCAGTAGAGATACAGTCAGTAACACAGGGTGCTGGGGGAGAGGGGTTACTGAGTGAGAGTGTGAGGGAGCTGGATTAACATCAGTACAGATACAGTCAGTAAGAAAGGGTGCTGGGGGAGAGGGGTTACTGAGTGACAGTGTGAGGGAGCTGGATTAACATCAGTAGAGATACAGTCAGTAACACAGGGTGCTGGGGGAGAGGGGTTACTGAGTGACAGTGTGAGGGAGCTGGATTAACATCAGTAGAGATACAGTCAGTAACACAGGGTGCTGGGGGAGAGGGGTTACTGAGTGACAGTGTGAGGGAGCTGGATTAACATCAGTGGAGATACAGTCAGTAACACAGGGTGCTGGGGGAGAGGGGTTACTGAGTGACAGTGTGAGGGAGCTGGATTAACATCAGTACAGATACAGTCAGTAAGAAAGAGTGCTGGGTGAGAGGGGTTACTGAGTGACAGTGTGAGGGAGCTGGATTAACATCAGTAGAGATACAGTCAGTAACACAGGGTGCTGGGGAGAGGGGTTACTGAGTGACAGTGTGAGGGAGCTGGATTTACATCAGTACAGATACAGTCAGTAACACAGTGTGCTGGGGGAGAGAGGTTACTGAATGAGAGTGTGAGGGAGCTGGATTTACATCAGTACAGATACAGTCAGTAACACAGTGTGCTGGGGGAGAGAGGTTACTGAATGAGAGTGTGAGGGAGCTGGATTAACATCATTACAGATACAGTCAGTAACACAGGGTGCTGGGGGAGAGGGGTTACTGAGTGACAGTGTGAGGGAGCTGGATTAACATCAGTACAGATACAATCAGTAACACAGGGTGCTGGGGGAGAGGGGTTACTGAGTGACAGTGTGAGGGAACTGGATTAACATCAGTGGAGATACAGTCAGTAACACAGGGTGCTGGGGGAGAGGTGTTACTGAGTGACAGGAGAGGGAGCTGGATTAGCATCAGTAGAGATACAGTCAGTAACACAGGGTGCTGGGGGAGAGGGGTTCCTGAGTGACAGTGTGAGGGAGCTGGATTAACATCAGTAGAGATACAGTCAGTAACACAGGGATCTGGGGGAGAGGGGTTACTGAGTGACAGTGTGAGGGAGCTGGATTAACATCAGTACAGATACAGTCAGTAACACAGGGTGCTGGGGGAGAGGGGTTACTGAGTGACAGTGTGAGGGAGCTGGATTTACGTCAGTACAGATACAGTCAGTAACACAGTGTGCTGGGGGAGAGAGGTTACTGAATGAGAGTGTGAGGGAGCTGGATTTACATCAGTACAGATACAGTCAGTAACACAGGGTGCTGGGGGAGAGGGGTTACTGAGTGACAGTGTGAGGGAGCTGGATTAACATCAGTACAGATACAGTCAGTAACACAGTGTGCTGGGGGCGAGGGGTTACAGAGTGACAGTGTGAGAGAGCTGGATTAACATCAGTAGAGATACAGTCAGTAACACAGGGAGCTGGGGGAGAGGGGTTACTGAGTGACAGTGTGAGGGAGCTGGATTAACATCAGTACAGATACAGTCAGTAACACAGTGAGCTGGGGGAGAAGGGTTACTGAGTGACAGTGTGAGGGAGCTGGATTAACATCAGTACAGATACAGTCAGTAACACAGGGTGCTGGGGAGAGGGGTTACTGAGTGACAGTGTGAGGGAGCTGGATTTACATCAGTACAGATACAGTCAGTAACACAGTGTGCTGGGGGAGAGAGGTTACTGAATGAGAGTGTGAGGGAGCTGGATTAACATCATTACAGATACAGTCAGTAACACAGGGTGCTGGGGGAGAGGGGTTACTGAGTGACAGTGTGAGGGAGCTGGATTAACATCAGTACAGATACAGTCAGTAACACAGGGTGCTGGGGGAGAGGGGTTACTGAGTGACAGTGTGAGGGAACTGGATTAACATCAGTGGAGATACAGTCAGTAACACAGGGTGCTGGGGGAGAGGGGTTACTGAGTGACAGTGTGAGGGAGCTGGATTAACATCAGTAGAGATACAGTCAGTAACACAGGGTGCTGGGGGAGAGGGGTTACTGAGTGAGAGTGTGAGGGAGCTGGATTAACATCAGTACAGATACAGTCAGTAAGAAAGGGTGCTGGGGGAGAGGGGTTACTGAGTGACAGTGTGAGGGAGCTGGATTAACATCAGTAGAGATACAGTCAGTAACACAGGGTGCTGGGGGAGAGGGGTTACTGAGTGACAGTGTGAGGGAGCTGGATTAACATCAGTAGAGATACAGTCAGTAACACAGGGTGCTGGGGGAGAGGGGTTACTGAGTGGCAGTGTGAGGGAGCTGGATTAACATCAGTAGAGATACAGTCAGTAACACAGGGTGCTGGGGGAGAGTGGTTACTGAGTGACAGTGTGAGGGAGCTGGATTAACATCAGTACAGATACAGTCAGTAACACAGGGTGCTGGGGGAGAGGGGTTACTGAGTGACAGTGTGAGGGACCTGGATTAACATCAGTACAGATACAGTCAGTAACACAGGGTGCTGGGGGAGAGGGGTTACTGAGTGACAGTGTGAGGGAGCTGGATTAACATCAGTACAGATCCAGTCAGTAACACAGGGTGCTGGGGGGAGAGGGGTTACTGAGTGACAGTGTGAGGGAGCTGGATTAACATCAGCAGAGATAGATTCAGTAACACAGGGCGCTGGGGGTGAGAGGGGTTACTGAGTGACAGTATGAGGGAGCTCATTGTTCCACAGGAGCAGGCTGAGGGTGAGGGAGCTTGTTTGTGCATTATATTTATTTATTTATTTCTCAGTTAAACTTGTGACAAAATTCAGCGTGTTTTTTCAAAACAGGAAGTAGGCCCAGCAGCAGCCTGGGAATGTTTTGGAGGGTTTTAAAGTAGGGCGCACTTTTGAGCGGACAGCGTTGTTAGCGGGCAGCGGACTGACCAGGGGGCAGAGTGAGAGCTGAAGGGCTTTGGCTCAAAACGGGCTTCCGCCAGAACAGGCAGAGGCGAGAGGAGGTTTTTTCTTTTTCAGAAAGTTTATTCCTGTTTTTCCGCAGAGTTAAAAAAAATGCCAGGCAAGATGTTGGAATGCTCCTCCTCCAGGATATGGGAGATCAGGGAGACCTCCGGTGTCCCTGATGACAACACCTGCAAAAGATGGATCCAGCTGCAACTGCTAGCAAAGCGTGTTCGGGAACTGGAGCAGGAGCTTGATGACCTCCATCTAATTCTGGAGAATGAGGAGTTTATAGACAGTAGCTTTAGGGAGATAGTTACACCTAAGCAGCAGAGCACAGGAAATTAGGTTACTGTAAGGAGAGGAAATGGCAGTGTGAAAGGACAGACAGAGCAGGGTTCCCCTGTGGCCATACCCCTCCACAACAGGTATACTGAATTGGATACTGTTGTGGGAGATGCTTTACCTGGGACAAGCTGCGACAGCCGGAACTCTGATACTGAGTCTGGTTCGACAGCGCAAAAGGGTGGGATGAAGAAGAGGAGAGCAGTAGTGATAGGGGACTCGATGGTCAGAGGTACGGACAGGAGGTTCTGTGGTCGGGACAGAGACTCCCGCATGGTTTGTTGCCTCCCGGGTGCCAAGGTCAGGGATGTCTCCGATCGCGTGCACAGCGTTCTAAAGTGGGAAGGTGATCAGCCAGGTGTCGTGGTACACGTCGGTACAAATGACGTGGGAAGGAAGAGTGAGGAGGTCCTGAAGGGTGAGGACAAAGAGCTTGGAAGGAAGTTAAAAAGCAGGACCCCGAGGGTAGTAATCTCAGGATTGCTACCTGAGCCACATGCCAGTGAGGGCAGGAGTAGGATGCTTGGGCGGATGAACACGTGGCTGAAGAACTGGTGCAGGGGGCAGGGTTTCCAATTCTTGGATCATTGGGACCTCTTCTGGGGCAGGTGGGACCTGTACAAGAGAGACGGGTTACACCTAAACTACAAGGGAACCAATATACTTGCAGGGAAATTTGCTAGTGTTATTGGGGAGCGTTTAAACTAGATTTGCAGGGGGATGGGAACCAGAGTGCCAGAGCAGATAGTGGAGCAGGGGTCAAAAGACAGGTTAGTTCAAGCAAAATCACAAATGGAAGGGTAGAGTGTGGTGGAAATAACCTTTTGAAGTGTGTCTATTTCAATGCCAGGAGTATTGTGGGGGAGGCAGATGAGCTGAAGGCGTGGATAGACACGTGGAAATATGACATTATAGCCATTAGTGAAACTTGGCTACAGGAGGGGCAGGACTGGCAGCTCAATGTTCCAGGGTTCCAATGTTTCAGGCGGAATAGAGGCAGAGGGATAAAAGGTGGGGGCGTGGCATTGTTGGTCAGGGAAAATGTTACAGCGGTACTCAGGCAGGATAGATTAGGGAGCTTGTCTACAGAGGCCCTCTGGGTGGAGCTGAGAAACAGGAAAGGTATGACCACATTAATGGGCTTGTATTATAGACTACCCAATAGTCAGCGAGAATTGGAGGAGCAAATCAGCGGAGAGATAGCTGACAACTGCAAGAAACACAAAGTTGTGATAGTAGGGGATTTTAATTTTCCACATATAGATTGGGACTCGCATACTGTTAAAGGTTTAGACGGGGTAGAGTTTGTAAAATGTGTTCAGGAGAATTTTCTACATCAGTATATAGAGGTGCCAACTAGAGAGGATGCGATATTGGATCTCCTATTGGGAAATGAGTTAGGGCAGGTCATGGATGTGAGTGTGAGGGAACACTTTGGATCCAGTGATCATAATGCCATTAGTTTCAACCTGATCATGGATAAGGGTAGATCTGGTCCTCGGGTTGAAGTTCTGAACTGGAAAAAGGCCAAATTTGATGACATGAGAAGGGATCTGGGAAGTGTGGATTGGCACAGGCTGTTCTCTGGTAAGGATGTAAATGGAAAGTGGGAGGCCTTCAAAGGAGAAATTTTGAGAGTGCAAAGTTTGTATGTTCCTGCCAGGATTAAAGGCAAAGTAAATCGGAATAAGGAACCTTGGTTCTCGAGGGAGATTGTAACACTGATTAAGAGGAAGAGAGAGTTGTATGAAATGTACAGGCAGCAAGGAACAGATCAGATGCTCGAGGAGTATAAAAAGGGCAAGAAGCTACTTAAGAGGGAAATCAGGAGGGCTAAACGAAGACATGAGGTTGCTTTGGCAGACAGAGTGAAGGAAAATCCAAAGAGCTTCTATATGTTAGGAGCAAAAGGATAGTGAGGGACAAAATTGGTCCTCTTGAAGACCAGAGTGGTAGACTGTGTATGGAACCAAAAGAGATGGGGGAGATACTAAATGTTTTTTTTGGCATCCGTAGTTACTGAGGAAACGGGCATGGAGTCTACGGAAATAGGGCAAACAGGTAGGGAGGTCATGGAACCTTTACAGATTAAAGGGGAGGAGGTGCTTGCTGTCTTGAGGCAAATCAGAGTGGATAAATCCCCAGGACCGGACAGGGTATTCCCACTGACCTTGAGGGAAGCTCGTGTTGAACATGTAGGGGCTCTGGCAGACATATTTAAAATGTCAGTATTCACGGGGGAGGTGCCGGATGATTGGAGGGTGGCTCATGTTGTTCCGTTGTTTAAAAAAGGTTCCAAAAGAAATCCGGGAAATTATAGGCCAGTAAGTTTGACGTCGGTGGTGGGCAAGTTATTGGAAGGTGTGATAAGGGATAGGATCTACAAATAATTTGCAGAGACAGGGACATATTAGGGAGAGTCAACATGGCTTTGTGCATGGTAGGTCATGTTTGACCAATCTATTAGAGTTTTTCGAGGACGTTACCAGGAAAATGGATGAAGGGAAGGCGGTAGATGTTGTCTACCTGGATTTCAGCAATGCCTTTGACTAGGTCCCTCATGGGAGGTTAGTTAGGAAGGTTCAGTCGCTGGGTATACATGGGGAGGTAGTAAATTGGATTAGACACTGGCTCAATGGAAGAAGCCAGAGAGTGGTTGTGGAGGATTGCTTCTCTGAGTGGAGGCCTGTGACTAGTGGTGTGCCGCAGGGATCGGTGTTGGGTCCATTGTTGTTTGTCATCTATATCAATGATCTGGATGATAATGTTGTAAATTGGATCAGCAAATTTGCTGATGATACAAAGATTGGAGGTGTAGTGGACAGTCAGGAAGGTTTTCAAAGCTTGCAGAGGGACCAACTAGAAAAATGGGCTGAAAAATGGCAAATGGAATTTAACGCAGACAAGTGTCAGATATTGCACACTGGAAGGACAAACCAAAGTAGAACGTACAGGGTAAATGGTCGGACTCTGAAGAGTGCAGTTGAACAGGGGGATCTGGGAATACAGGTCCAGAATTCCCTAAAAGTGACGTCACAGGTGGATAGGGTCGTAAAGAGTGCCTTTGATACATTGGCCTTTATAAATCGGAGTATCGAGGATAAAAGTTGGCGTGTTATGGTAAGGTTATATTAGGCATTGGTGAGGCCGAATTTAGAGTATTGTGTACAGTTTTGGTCACCTAGTTACAGGAAGGATGTAAATAAGGTTGAAAAAGTGCAGAGAAGGTTCATAAGGATGTTGCCGGGACTTGAGAAGCTGAGTTACAGGGAGAGATTGAATAGGTTGAGACTTTATTCATTGGAGCGTAGAAGAATGAGGGGAGATTTGATAGAGGTGTATAAGATTTTGATGGGTATAGATAGAGTGAATGCAAGCAGGCTTTTTCCACTGAGGCGAGGGGAGACAAAAACCAGAGGGCATGGGTTAAGGGTGAAAGGAGAAAAGATTAAAGGGAATATTAGGGGGGGCTTCTTTACGCAGAGAGTGGTGGGAGTGTGGAATGAGCTGCCGGATAAAGTGGTAAATGCGGGGTCACTTTTAACATTAAAGAAAAACTTGGACGTGTTGATGGATGAGAGAGGTGTGGAGGCATATGGTCCAAGTGCAGGTCAGTGGGACGAGGCAAAAAATGGTTCGGCACAGAAGGGCCAAAAGGCCTGTTTCTGAGCTGTAATTTTCTATGGTTTTCTATGCCAAATTTCCTTAGTCTTCTGAGAAAGGACCAGGACAGGTTGTTGGTGATCTGGACACCTGGAAACTTGAAGCTCTCAACCATCTTCACTTCATCCCCATTGATGTAGACAGGGGCATGTCCTCCACGACGTTCCCTGAAGTCGATGACTATCGCCTTCATTTTGTTGACCTTGAAAGAGACATTATTGTCATCGCACCAGTTCACCAGATTCTCTATCTCTGGACCAGAGAGAGGAGGGGACAAGAGGGATGGGGATTTGGGGAATGAGGGGAATGGGGGATGTAGGGAATGAGGGGGTTCTGTGGGTGAGGATGATATGGAAGTCAGGGGATCAAGGGGTCAGGGTGATATGGGATGGGGGATATGGGGAATGAAGGAAATGGGGATTTGGGGAATGAGGAGGTGGGGATATGGGGAATAAGGGAAATCTGGGGGTGAGGGTGATATGGAGGTCGGGAGAAGGGGGTGAGGGTGATGTGGGGGTGAGTGGGACATGGGAAATGAGGGGAATGTGGGAATCAGGGATATGCGAATGAAGGAGGTATGGGTATGAAAGGATTGGGGTTTTGGGGAATGGGGGAATTATAGGGATGAGGGCGATGGGAATGTACGGGAGACATGGAGAAATGAGAAGAATGGTTATAGAGGGAGATGGGGATATGAGGGGGTGGGGATATGGGGGTTGAGTGTATGGGTGTTATATGGGTGAGGGGTTGGGAGGATGGGTTGGCGATATGGTGGGGATATAGGGTGAGGATATGTGGAATATGTAGTGAGGGTGATATGGGGATGAGGGGAATTGTGGGATATGGAGGCGGGATATGGGGGTGAAGCGCAGAGGCGATATGGGGAATAAAGGGATAGGATGAAATGGGGGTGAGAGTGATTGGGACACGGGGAATGAGAGGGCGGGGAGATATGGGACAGCGGGAATGAGGATGAAGGGGGGATACGGGGTGAGCGGGATGGGGAATTAGGTGAGAGGGACAATGTATAGAGATGGGGAAATAGTCGTGATGGGGGTTAATGGAGGGAACAGTGAGGGGGAACAGAGAAGGGAATGGAGGGGTCAGGATAGAATAGAGGGGATAGTTGTGGTGCAGAAGGGGTGAATAATGGTGACAGAGTGCGGAGCAGAGCAGAAGAATAGAGGGGATGGGGAAATAGTGGGGATACTGGGTAGGGGGAGTGGAGGGGACACAGGTCGGTGAAAAGAAGAGAGTGAGATGGAAAGAGTCGGAGACCGGGAAGAAACAAATAAAGGGAGAGTGAGCGATAAAAGAAAATTAGATGAGCTTCAGTGTCAGCAACGAAATCCATTTGTCTGCCTCAGAGTGTTCCTGGACATCCATCTTCTTTCTCAGAAGAAAGAATATGGTACCCAGATATGATGGTGGTTCTTGCACTATCAGACTTGCCCTGCCATAGAATATGGTGTTAAACCCCTGGGTGTATAATTAATGAGTTGCGAGCTGGAAGATATGGCGTGGTTTCCCGCCAGCTCGAGAGCGGGAAACACACCATGTTCCTCTCCTCTCACCATGGGACACAGACCTGGGTGGGAGAGGCCTGGGCATCCAGGTGAGTGATGGCGGGATTTGGATTGTGGGGCAGAGGAGTGGATTTGGCAGCAAGGACAGATGGGTGGCTCTCAGTCGGCTCCCCTTTCCTAATGTCTGGTTCTTTGATAAGACACTTCAGAGCCTTTAAATAAGCCACCTCCGCCCTCCCCCCTCCCGATCCAGGAACCCACAAACAACCTGACAGTGTGAGAGTGATCAATGCTTACTTTTCAGGCTCCCCGCATGACAAGTTGCCCCCATCCACCATTGGGTGAATACCAGCAGTGACAGCATGAGGCCCTTTGGTGGTCATGAAATGCCCACCTAACGGCCTCAATTGTTGGCCGGCAGGAAGGCCATTCATGAGGCAGGAAAGTGACAGGTTCCGCATCAATCACTCTCCCACCTGATTAAATACCTTCCCCACCAGCTCCAAACTTACCGCGGGAAAACGCATTCAGTTCCACCCAGTATTTTAGTGAGGGCATGGAAATAAAGGACAATTCATTTCAAAAAAAGGATCAAAGAAATTAAAGGAAAACATCCACATTGTAAAATTGCGCAGACCTTATTTCTGAAATCACAAATGACCAGTTTCTTTTGTTGTTGGAACTTTGGAGTTGATAGGAACTGTCGGAGGGGGAATTTATTTGATTTGATTTTGATTTGATTTATTCTTGTCACATATATTAGTGTACAGTGAAAAGTATTGCATCTTGCACGCTATACAGACAACACATACTGTCCATAGAAATGGAAAGGAGAAGTATGTAGTGTTAGTCATAGCTGGGGTGTTGAGAAAGATCAGTGTGATGCGAGGGAGGGCCATTCAAAAGTCTGATGGCAGGAGGGAAGAAGCTGTTCTTGAGTCAGTTGGTAATTTCCACTTGTGGCAAATACAGTGGGACAGTCCTGGTTTCCATAACGCCTGTGCTTATGGTTTTATCAACTGGGAACAGCAGAAGTCTCTCTTTCTGCCTTCTTTTAACCTGATCTGATAAATGAAACACATGGAACGCAATTTGTGCTTGGTTTTGGTCAACTTGCGGTTTGCACACACTGAACGAGTAACTTAGCTGCGGAAATTATTACAATTCACAAGAGGTCGAAACTCCAGTCAATACAAAGGCATCACAAGCTTGATTTATGTGCGCAACTGAAATAAAAGCTGATTAGCAAAGACCTTGTCTGGAGAACACCAAATGTGATGACATGCTGTCGTCTCTGCTTGTTAATTTTCTAATGGAGATTGTTGGTGCTACAAATCTTATTGCTTTTGCCAGCAGCATGGTTCACCGCGCGATGGGGAGTGTACAGAAGAAGGAATGGAAAATGTCTAGTTTTATTCACCGTAAAAGGATCAACAAAAGGACCTTGTGTATGTATAAGGGAGACTGTCACTTTCCATTCCTGGAATACTCGCTGCGTGACTGGTATGCAACCTCATTGTTTGTGAACAGAATTCCCACTCACCTGAAGAAGGGGCTTGGAGCTCCGAAAGCTTGTGTGGCTTTTGCTCCCAAATAAACCTGTTGGACTTTAACCTGGTGTTGTTAAACCTCTTACTGTGTTTACCCCAGTCCAACGCCAGCATCTCCACATCATGACCTCATTGAGAAGCAGAGGTGAATGGCAAAAGTGCACAAAGCATTTATCACAGACATATTCATCCACTCTGGAAAAAGGGACACTTTGAAATGGATAATGTGGTCCACTTTATCAGAAGTGGGCAATGCTATCATCTACATCATTAGATAGGGACATTTTGGGGTAGGGAGGAGGTGTGACATATTCACTCTTGCATTCAAAAACATACCAACGAAAGTCATATTGTTCAGGATTTTGTAATGCAGCCATAGATTGTCATGTGGGTAATATTTATCTCTGTTGTTCAAAGCTGTTCTGCACACAAGTGATGAGGTTATTATTAATATCTGTTCTAAATGCCTGGTGCAATCGTGATATCCATCTCTGTCCCTTGGTTAGGTTGCACACAGTTGGTATCCCAGTGAATCAGAGCCATGGTCTCCCTCAGACTCACACAAACTCCTTGCCGACTGCCTCATTTTCACCAACACACATGAATTGGGAAATTGTGACTTTGTTTTTGTTTCACCTGTTTCAGCTCCATTAAAGATGTTATATAAACGCAGTTGTTGATAAATTCCTTCTTTTCTCAAGCCCATGCTTGTTCTCTTCGGAGCGAGGCGAGCTGTGCCCAGCTTCTAATTTTATCTTTTACTCTTGTTCTGTGCTTCTAAAACTTCATTCTAACTCTTTAAAACTCTCTAACAACGCCCTAATGCAATTTCTCATAGATTTGGCCACACCCTAGCTGTGACTGTAACATTACATTCTGCACTCTCTCCTTTCCTTCTCTATCACAGTATGTTTTGTCTGTATAACCCGCAAGAAACAATACTTTTCACTGCATGTTAATACATGTGACAATAATAAATCAAATCAAATCAAATCTTTTGTTTTACAATTCACTGACTCCATTTTAATTATATTTTCTTTCTTCCCAACTCTGTCTCTCATTTCGTAAAACGTTTATTGTCATTTGGTCCCTTTGCCTTTTGCACGGTCTCTCGCGCTTTCTCTCTGCCTCTGTTTGTGTATTTTCCTGTGGATCTGACTTGCTCCCTCTTTCTGCTTGTCCCTGGTTGTCTGTACATCTGTCTTTTTTTCATCATCTCTATCTTCTATTATTGTTTCCCTTTCTCTATTAATTCCTTGGTCACCTTTGCTGTTAAAATGTATCTTTCTCTCGATCCATTCCCCTTTGTCATTCCACTTCTTTCCCTTTCTCCCTCACTTGTTCCCGACCTCAGCCTTTCCCACCGTAGGTGGTCTCTCACCTGCCTTGATGTGGATCTGAGTGACAGATCATCTGGTGCCATTCATGACAAACTGGGATACTTCCACTCATGAACGGGGCAAGGATATAGCCAGAAGATTCTTCCTTTTGCTATCAATTGGCAACTTTGCTCAGCATACAATCCCGACAGTGCAGAAGGAGGTGATTTGGTCCATCGAGTCTGCACTGACTCTCCAAACGAGCATGTTACCCAGACCCAGAATCTGCCCTATCCCCGTTGCCCCAAGCATTTACCTTGCGAATCCCCCGAACCTACAGATCTTGGGACACATCTCATTTTTTTGCACATAAAACTGAACATTAGTCCTCTTTAACTCGATACAATCATAGAATCCCCACAGTGCGGAAGGAGGCCAATCGGCCAATTGAGCTTTAACCAACAACAATCCCAGCCAGGCCTTGTTCCCATGTATTTACCCTTCTAGTCCCCCTGACACCAAGGGGCAATCTAGCACGGCCAATCCATCTAACCCACACATCTTTGGACTGTGGGAGGAAATCGGAGCACCTGGAGGAAACTCAGGCAGACCATGGGAGAACGTGCAAACTCCACACAGCGCTCCGAAAGCTAATGGTATTTGCTACCAAATAAACCTGTTGGACTTTAACCTGGTGTTGTTAAAACTCTTACAATGCAAAGGCAGCAGCATTGACTGTCAGAGACATGTCCGTTAGGCTGGCACCAGCATAGCTAGAGCAGGGTTGACCAACATATTCACTGGGCAAACACACGTCAATGTTTTTCTCACTCAAGGGGCCGATGAGTAAATTTCAGAATGATAAAGTTTGGCACAGCAGAAATTTCAATGAAAAACTAAACTGAGATATGAAAAGAAACAACTTGCTGAGCACAATAATGAGTAATAAATAAAGATGATTATTAGAGTTTAATCCTCATCAATCACAAATTGTTTCTCTCCCACATTTGCTGCAGATTGGCTCAAAATCCTATCAGCAGCAAACATGGGAAAGAAACGGGATGTGATTGGAGGAGCAGCTCCATGCAGATTCTTCCATTCAAACTGAACTGTGTGACTGAGATTCTGGAAACTCGCTCCGGGGGCCGCATTGAGGGGCTTCGAGGGTCACATTCGCCCCTTGGTCCACACGTTGGACAACCCTGGGCTACTGCATGTGTTTGATGAGTGAGTAACAATTTATGTGTTTGGAAAGAGAGCAAACATCATCAGGGAATGAGTGAAGAAGAGTGGAGACATCCAGTTCTTGCCATCCTTACGCCAATGGAAGATGAAGTGCTGGATCAGGAAGGTCTGGGGGCAGAGTGGGTAATTACTGCTGGTGAGATGGGTTGAGTGAGTGGCCTAATGAATGGGCACAGGAGAGCCTCTGGTGAGGACAAAACATAGAGCTTGTTTATCCATCACTGGTCACAGAGAGCAGTCTGAAGGACGTATTGGGATAAGAACAAAATAACTAGGAGCAGCAGAAGGCCATTCAGCCCCTCGAGCATACTCCATCACGGCTGATCTAATTATAGTCTCAACTCTTTTCCCCGTAACCCTTGATGCGCTTCTCAATCCAAAATCATTCTGAACTCAGCCTTGAATATATTCAATGACTCTGCCGCCACTAGTATCCAGGGAAGAGAATTCCACTGACCAGCCACCATCTAAAAAATAAATTTCTCCTCATCTCAGTCTTAAGGGACTGTCAATTACATTTTAAAATCTGTCCCCTTGTTCTGGTCTCTCTTACAAGAAGAAACAGCCTCTCAGCAACCACCCTGTCTCATCCCCTCAACGCGATAACCTTTTAATCTTCTGAACTTTCATTGATATTGCTCCAATCTGCTCAAATTTTCCTCGTAAAATAAACCTCTCCATCCCAGGAATCAGCCGAGTGAGCTTTCTCTGAACTGGTTCCAATACAATTCTATCCTTTTTTAAGTAAAGAGCTCAACATTATACACATTTCTCCAGTTGTGATCTAATGAAGGTCGTGGAAAGCTGCAGCAAAACCTTCTTACTCTTACCTTCCATTCCTATTGCAGTAAGAACGTTAAGAAACAGGAGCAGGAGTCATCCATTCTGTCCTTCACATCCACTCCATCATTCAATGTGACCATGGCTGATCCTCGGCTTCAACACCATTTCCAGCATTATCCCTGCATTCCTTGATTCACCAGCATTCTAATGGAAAACAAATACCCCCTCATCTCAGCCTAAATAACTGCCCCTTATTCTCAGACTGTGTCCCAGGTTTCAGACCCTCCAGCAAGGGGAAACATCCTTTCGGCATCTGGCCTATTGAACTCCGTAAATTAGTGTTGGTTTGAATAAGTTCGGCTACCATTCTTCTAAAGGCCTGAGAATAAAGTATTTTTGTTCCTCATAGTACAACCCATCTGTCCCTGGACCTATTTTAGTGAACCTTCTTTACATGCCAAGTACATCTTTGCTTCAGCCAGGAGACCAAAACTGTTCACAATACTCCAGGTTGGTCTCAGCAAGGCTGCATATAATTGCAGGAAGACATCTTTTTCCTCCACTCAAATCCTCTTAGAATAATGGCTAACATACCATGTGTTATCTTAACTGCTCTCATCTTAGCTTTCAGTGCCTCATGAACAAGGACATCAAAATATCTTGAAGTTGTCTTAATGTCTGTTTTTCCTACAAAATTAGATAACCTCACATGTTTCCACCTTGTCGTCCAGCTGGCAAACCTTTGGCCGCTCCCTGAGCCTCTCCACATCCCCTTGAAACATCTTTGCATCCTCCTCACAATTCAGATTTTCACCTAGTTTTCCAGTTTTTGCAAATTTGGAAATATTATATTTGATCCCCACATCCATATCATTGATATAGATTCTGAATAGCTGAGACCCAAACACTGATCCCTGCCGTACTCCACTAGTTAGAAGCTGTCAACCCAAAAGTAACCCATTTATTCCAACTCCTTGTTTCTGTCCACTCAATCCACATTGGAGAGCTGGTGCAGACACGATGGGCCAAATGGCCTCCTCCTGCACCAACACTATTCTGTGAAATCTTGGAAAACAGGGAAATGCTGGAATTAAACTCAGCAGGTTCGGCAGCATCTGTGCAGAGAGAGAGAGAAACAGAGTTAACATTTCAGCTCTGTGACCTTTCCTGTGAACTGGGGAAAGTTAGAAATGTAACAGGTTTGGAGAAAGGGGCGGGTGGGACAGGGACGAAAGGAAGGTCTGTGAGAGGGTGGAAGACAGGAGAGATTGAATGAGAGAAAAGTGAACCCCCCGCCCCCGAGAGCCAAACTCCCTCAGAGGCTCCCACACTGCATTCCAACAAACTGAACTGGATTGGACTGAATGGGAAGTCATGGGAATGTAACCCTCACTGACTTCACGGATCAAGTACATTTCTGGATGGAAATTAGCTGCATCGACTCCAGCCTGGTTGTTGGTGTGAAACAGGAGCTGATGTCTATCTGTGTGAGTGTGTGTGTGTGTGAGTTCCTGCCTGCAGCTCCCAGAGAGTTTAAAATCCTGCATCTGTCTCTCTGCAGAGCTGCTGGTTAAAGACACATT